>NW_025745758.1:0-125000 GCF_021184085.1 Oncorhynchus gorbuscha | reverse complement strand
CTATTCCCTATATAGTGGTACTACTATAGACCAGAGCCTTATTCCCTATATAGTGCACTACTTTTGGCCAGAGCGCAAAAAAGGCTCTGCTGCTGTCACAATAGGAGAACCCTTTTTAGTTCCATGTAGAACCCTCTGTGGAAAGGGGTTCCACGTGGAACCCACAAGTTTTCTCCTATGGGGACAGCCGCAGAACCCTGTTTGGTTCTAGATAGCACCTTTTTCTCTGAGTGTATGTACCTATATAGTTCACTATAAGGGGAAAACTATAGGATGCAATTAACCCATTTCAATGGGATCGACTGTTGGCTCCAAGGTAAGCACCTTTTAAAGTATGTACTTTCCCCAAAATTCCCAGGTTTTCCAGAAATCCGGGATGGGAGTATTCCAGATGTCCTGTTTATTCCCTCCTGATTCCGGGAGTCTCCAAACCGGGATTTCTGGAAAAACCTACTATTCTCTACCTATTATCTGTCAAATGATATTATTATTACCTATGATGTAGAAGGAGACGTCTCTGAACAGGGGCCACCAGGTGAGGTGGAGCATCTCCCTGGAGAAGATGGCACACATCCCGATGACAAACAGGATGTTAAACACCGCTGACCCCACGATGGTCCCGATGCCCACGTTGCTATGGGAGATGAACACGCCAATCAGAGAGGTGAACAGTTCGGGGCGGAGCCTCCTGCAGCCATGAAGGTTGCCCGGCGACGTCGTCGGAGATGTCGAGCTTCACGGTGATGACGCCGAGCGCCGGGACGAAGAACTCGTCACAGACGATGGCGAGGGAGACGAACATGTAGACCATGCCCAGGATGTGGAGGGTCACCCAGCCCTGCCTCCTCTGGTCCACTGTGAACAGGTCCTCTGGGTACTCTCCCTTCCTGTGGGGACCTCTCCAGGGATACCCGGGAGGTGGTGGTGTTAGGAGGAGGTTCAGTCGGAGGCTCAGGTTCAGGGTCCTCTACGTAGATACAGTGCTTAATGTCCATCCTGTTGACAGTGATCACGATGACGTCATCCCCCTCCAGCACAGTCGGAGCCCTGGTGATGACGTCATCGTTATAGCTCTCTGTTAGGCTAGAGAGGTTAGAGGTCACCACCTCTCGTGTGTCTACCTCCAGAACACTACTACTATCACCACCGCCCCCTTCCTCTGGGAGTGCTGTCCCAGGGTCCTCCTCTGCAGCGGCCTGGCGGGCCACCCGTGGCTCCTGCAGCCGGGCCTTGAACGTCACGGTGTAGACGCAGCACAGTAACACACCAGAGAGGAAGAAGAGGATGCGACTCCGATTGAGTCTCCGTCTTTGTGGCAAATGCATTGTTCACCGCTGCCAGAGTGGTCTTGATTCCCACAGCGGATTATTAGGCCCGTGTCAGATGCATGGTTAGGCTTATGGGAACAGGTCCAGTAGCATTAGTTAGCCAAATAATGCAGTTCAGCGAGCGGTCAGCACACATCTTCAGCATAGTCTGTTTTAATGTCATAGTCCTGGCATGATGTCCCAGCTCCAAACTATAAATATATATATGGAAAAAAGGGGGGAAATAAATAGATAATTCACTCAGTTTAGACTACAATGCAAAACTCACGTCATACATTTGACATAATAGTGTAATAAAATACGAATAAAAACACTACTGGGAGTATTAGAAGGGTTTATTATAAGGGCGCGCGTTCACGTGAAGGGAGTCGCAGGAGCGCGGAGGATGGGATACAGCCACCTGTTACTATGGCTACATAATTGCAGGTACTCTGCTCTCCGAAGGGCTGCACAGATTAAATGACACGTGTAATGAAATGCAGCGAATGTAGTTAATGTACAAATGACAATTTAAAAAACAACAACAGCGAATTAAGTAGAAAATATCATTATGTGGGGCCCTACTTTTCATTGACGTGCGCGGGTCATGAACGTGCTGATATGCGCTCCTCTAGTCGAGACAACATACGCGATATGATTCATTCCAAACGTTCAACCAACCATTTCATTTTCCCGTGTGTATCCAGGTGGGTCGGGTGAAAATTAAAGAAACGAAAATAATGATACATTTAACTGAATTTCGTGGGGAAATTCCAGGCAAGAAACAGTGCCCGATATGGAGTCATTGACAAGTATCCGGGGCTTCCACAAGGTCAATGACGATTATTGTAGCTGAAATCCCTTCTCTGTAGAACATCTGTAAACCAAACTTAACCCTTTTTCAATTGTTAATAAAAACGTACCTTTAATATCGCTGAGTTGTTGTGATAGAGGTGTTCTAGACGCGAGGTCTCTCTCCAGCTGTGTGCGCTACGGTAAAGGGATTGGTTGAGAGATGCTGACTCTAGTTTTTGGTGAGCGGCTACAAGGGCGCACCGCAGGATGACAGCTCACACCTCTCCACGGCTCAGCATAATACCTGCAGTCTTTTAAGAGGATTAGGTTAGGTGTTCACCCAATCTCTCACATTCTCACGAACACGTTTAAACTGCTTCAAATTCAAGGCATTCCTATTCATTTGTTCATAATCTGCCAAGTGCATGCAGTGTCTCTAACCACCAACGCTGAGCAAAAACCAACCATGTTTGGCGCTGAAGTGGAAGGAGGGTTGTCAAGGCATAATTACAATTCTGAAGAGTGCTCCTTTATGCACACAGACAGAAAGGTCAACGGACAGGCAGAAAGGCAGACAGGCAGGCCAACAGGCAGGTAGACGGGCAGAATTGCAGATAGACAGGCATGCAAACAGACAGACAGGCCAACAGGCAGGTAGAAAGGCAGACAGACAGGCATGCAAACAGAAAGGCAGACAGGCCAACAGGCAGGTAGACAGGCAGAAAGAAAGGCAGACAGACAGGCATGCAAACAGACAGACAGGCCAACAGGCAGAAAGGCAAACAGAAAGGCAGACAGACAGACAGCTGAAAACTGTTGTGCTGTTTAAAGAAGCAATATAACTGTAGACTAGTTGAGTATCTGGAGCATCAGCATTTGTGGGTTTGATTACAGGCTCAAAATGGCCAGAAACAAAGTGCATTCTCCTGAAACTCGTCAGTCTATTCATGTTCTGAGAAATGAAGGCTATTACATGCGAGAAATTGCCAAGAAACTGAAGATCTCGTACAACGCTGTGTACTACTCCCTTCACAGAACAACGCAAACTGGCTCTAACCAGAATAGAACAACCGTTTTCAGCTGTGCTAACATAATTGCAAAAGGGTTTTCTAATGATAAATTAGCCTTTTAAAATTATAAACTTGGATTCGCTAACACAACGTGCCATTGGCTAACACAACGTGCCATTGGCTAACACAACGTGCCATTGGCTAACACAACGTGCCATTGGAACACATGAATGATGGTTGCTGATAATGGGCCTCTGCACACCTCTGTAGATATTCCATTAAAAATCAGACGTTTCCAGCTACAGTAGTCAATTACAACATTAACAATGTCTACACTGTATTTTCAATCAATTTGATGGACAGAAAATGTGCTTTTCTTTCAAAAACAAGGACATTTCTAAGTGACCCCAAACGTTGGAACGGTAGTGTATATAAAGGGGTTATTATGAGGAGATAAAGGACACCTATATAAAGGGGTTATTATGAGGAGATAAAGGACAACTATATAAAGAGGTTATTATGATGAGATAAAGGACACCTATATAAAGGGGTTATTATGAGGAGATAAAGGACACCTATAAAAAGAGGTTATTATGAGGAGATAAAGGACACCTATATAAAGGGGTTATTATGAGGAGATAAAGGACACCTATATAAAGGGGTTATTATGAGGAGATAAGGGACACCTATATAAAGGGGTTATTATGAGGAGATAAAGGACACCTATATAAAGAGGTTATTATGAGGAGATAAAGGACACCTATATAAATAGGTTATTATGAGGAGATAAAGGACACCTATATAAAGGGGTTATTATGAGGAGATAAAGGACACCTATATAAAGAGGTTATTATGAGGAGATAAAGGACACCTATATAAAGGGGTTATTATGAGGAGATAAAGGACACCTATATAAAGGGGTTATTATGAGGAGATAAAGGACACCTATATAAAGGGGTTATTATGAGGAGATAAAGGACACCTATATAAAGGGGTTATTATGAGGAGATAAAGGACACCTATATAAAGGGGTTATTATAAAGAGATAAAGGACACCTATATAACGGGGTTATTATGAGGAGATAAAGGACACCTATATAAAGAGGTTATTATGAGGAGATAAAGGAGATAAGGGACACCTATATAAAGGGGTTATTATGAGGAGATAAAGGACACCTATATAAAGGGGTTATTATGAGGAGATAAGGGACACCTATATAAAGGGGTTATTATGAGGAGATAAAGGACACCTATATAAAGGGGTTATTATAAAGAGATAAAGGACACCTATATAAAGGGGTTATTATGAGGAGATAAAGGACACCTATATAAAGAGGTTATTATGAGGAGATAAAGGAGATAAGGGACACCTATATAAAGGGGTTATTATGAGGAGATAAAGGACACCTATATAAAGGGGTTATTATGAGGAGATAAAGGACACCTATATAAAGAGGTTATTATGAGGAGATAAAGGAGATAAGGGACACCTATATAAAGGGGTTATTATAAAGAGATAAAGGACACCTATATAAAGGGGTTATTATGAGGAGATAAAGGACACCTATATAAAGAGGTTATTATGAGGAGATAAAGGAGATAAGGGACACCTATATAAAGGGGTTATTATGAGGAGATAAAGGACACCTATATAAAGGGGTTATTATGAGGAGATAAAGGACACCTATATAAAGGGGTTATTATGAGGAGATAAAGGACACCTATATAAAGAGGTTATTATGAGGAGATAAAGGAGATAAGGGACACCTATATAAAGGGGTTATTATGAGGAGATAAAGGACACCTATATAAAGGGGTTATTATGAGGAGATAAAGGACACCTATATAAAGGGGTTATTATGAGGATATAAGGGACACCTATATAAAGGGGTTATTATGAGGAGATAAAGGACACCTATATAAAGAGGTTATTATGAGGAGATAAAGGACACCTATATAAAGGGGTTATTATAAAGAGATAAAGGACACCTATATAAAGGGGTTATTATGAGGAGATAAAAGACACCTATATAAAGGGGTTATTATGAGGAGATAAAGGACACCTATATAACGGGGTTATTATGAGGAGATTAAGGACACCTATATAAGGGGGTTATTATGAGGAGATAAAGGAGATAAGGGACACCTATATAAAGGGGTTATTATAAAGAGATAAATGACACCTATATAAAGGGGTTATTATGAGGAGATAAAGGACACCTATATAAAGAGGTTATTATGAGGAGATAAAGGACACCTATATAAAGGGGTCTATTATGAGGAGATAAAGGACACCTATATAAAGGGGTTATTATGAGGAGATAAAGGACACCTATATAAAGGGGTTATTATGAGGAGATAAAGGACACCTATATAAAGGGGTTATTATGAAGAGATAAAGGACACCTATATAAAGAGGTTTTTATGAGGAGATAAAGGACACCTATATAATTGTGGGTTTTTATTCACATCACCAGCTATGCTCTTTTCATAAATAACTACAGATATTCACTTTATTTCACACAACTTTATTGGTTATTATAATATCACACATTATAATTGATCCTTCAACCATTCAAAACCTTTTAATAAAACACATGATTCCAGACAGTGATCCTCTTCCCTTAATTCTCTAACAATGTCCATTTCCCTGAGGTTCTCGACTCAGACTGGTTCCCTTTGTCTGTTTCGATGACAGGAAGTGTGCAAGAGCACGCTCTAGGAGAAGTGTGGAGAGTCGGGACGCAACTCTAACCCTGTCATCAGACGCAGAGCAGTGAGCCTTTGAACAACACAGCAAGGATGGCATGATGGAGATAGTAGATATCACGGGGACTATAAACATCACTGGAGAATACAGTAGCTTATACATCCCAGAATGCAGCTTGATTCTATACTGCATGAGAAACACTGTTGGCATATAAAAGTTCATTTAGGAATAAAGCAATATTTAAAAAAAAAGAAAAGTCCAATTTGTTTTTTATTTAAATGTCAATAACAAATCATTCCTGGGTAACAATGAAGTACCTTACTGTGATTTAAATTAAAATGGTCACTAATTAACAAAAAGTAGATTCTCAACAACGGGCAATTTCTCAAGCAACAATTTAGCTAGGTCTGTCTGGGAGTGGTCTGAGTGGGGAGGGGGAAACTGAACATGTGCTGTTATTGGCAGAGGGGTTTTAGAACTCTCTTTCTTATTGGTCTATTAACTAATTCACCCCATAGTGATGTCACCGCGGAAGGCCAAGACTCCATCCTGCCAAAACAGGCTGAAATGTCAGTCTATTCAAAGAACTCTTACACTAAAAATGACATTTATGATAATGTTCACAGTGTTATTCCAACCTCATAGTGTGGAAGTATATATAAATACATATTTCTGACTGCACTGGGCCTTTAAAAAAACAAAACAACTTATCACAAAACAAATCAATGTATAGCATTAGGCCTGATGCTGACTCATGGTCAGATGGGACAGTAGTGAAGTGCAACAGGACTGTTCTATCAATGCCTGTAACAGAGTCAGAGTCAATTCAGTTCTATTCAGTCAAGTCATTAAAGTGGATCCAAAATAAAAAGAGTGATTTAAAAAAAAAACACTCTTCATAGAGAACAATGGACAGTTTTCATTTCACTTCCTGAATTCAAACTGAAGGCAGGTCCATTATGAGGATTACATGAGCTGCAAAATGGAGTTCAGAAAATACACAAGTTTAGTCTGGCCAAGAGACGCTAGAACCGTTTATAGTACTGCTCCTTCAATACTAACAGTATGACATGTATCTGTTAATACTAACAGTATGACATGTATCTGTTAATACTAACAGTACAGTATGACATGTATCTGTTAATACTAACAGTATGACATGTATCTGTTAATACTAACAGTATGACATGTATCTGTTAATACTAACAGTATGACATGTATCTGTTAATACTAACAGTATGACATGTATCTGTTAATACTAACAGTATGACATGTATCTGTTAATACTAACAGTATGACATGTATCTGTTAATACTAACAGTACAGTATGACATGTATCTGTTAATACTAACAGTACAGTATGACATGTATCTGTTAATACTAACAGTACAGTATGACATGTATCTGTTAATACTAACAGTACAGTATGACATGTATCTGTTACTACTAACAGTATAACATGTATCTGTTAATACTAACAGTACAGTATGACATGTATCTGTTAATACTAACAGTACAGTATGACATGTATCTGTTAATACTAACAGTATGACATGTATCTGTTAATACTAACAGTACAGTATGACATGTATCTGTTAATACTAACAGTACAGTATGACATGTATCTGTTAATACTAACAGTACAGTATGACATGTATCTGTTACTACTAACAGTATGACATGTATCTGTTAATACTAACAGTACAGTATGACATGTATCTGTTAATACTAACAGTACAGTATGACATGTATCTGTTAATACTAACAGTATGACATGTATCTGTTAATACTAACAGTATGACATGTATCTGTTAATACTAACAGTATGACATGTATCTGTTAATGCTAACAGTACAGTATGACATGTATCTGTTAATACTAACAGTATGACATGTATCTGTTAATACTAACAGTATGACATGTATCTGTTAATACTAACAGTACAGTATGACATGTATCTGTTAATACTAACAGTATGACATGTATCTGTTAATACTAACAGTACAGTATGACATGTATCTGTTAATACTAACAGTATAACATGTATCTGTTAATACTAACAGTATGACATGTATCTGTTAATACTAACAGTATGACATGTATCTGTTAATGCTAACAGTACAGTATGACATGTATCTGTTAATACTAACAGTATGACATGTATCTGTTAATACTAACAGTATGACATGTATCTGTTAATACTAACACTATGACATGTATCTGTTAATACTAACAGTATGACATGTATCTGTTAATACTAACAGTACAGTATGACATGTATCTGTTAATACTAACAGTACAGTATGACATGTATCTGTTAATACTAACAGTATGACATGTATCTGTTAATACTAACAGTACAGTATGACATGTATCTGTTAATACTAACAGTACAGTATGACATGTATCTGTTAATACTAACAGTACAGTATGACATGTATCTGTTAATACTAACAGTACAGTATGACATGTATCTGTTAATACTAACAGTATGACATGTATCTGTTACTACTAACAGTATAACATGTATCTGTTAATACTAACAGTATGACATGTATCTGTTAATACTAACAGTATGACATGTATCTGTTAATACTAACAGTACAGTATGACATGTATCTGTTAATGCTAACAGTACAGTATGACATGTATCTGTTAATACTAACAGTATGACATGTATCTGTTAATACTAACAGTATGACATGTATCTGTTAATACTAACAGTATGACATGTATCTGTTAATACTAACAGTACAGTATGACATGTATCTGTTAATACTAACAGTACAGTATGACATGTATCTGTTAATACTAACAGTATAACATGTATCTGTTAATACTAACAGTATGACATGTATCTGTTAATACTAACAGTATGACATGTATCTGTTAATACTAACAGTACAGTATGACATGTATCTGTTAATACTAACAGTATAACATGTATCTGTTAATACTAACAGTATGACATGTATCTGTTAATACTAACAGTATGACATGTATCTGTTAATACTAACAGTACAGTATGACATGTATCTGTTAATACTAACAGTACAGTATGACATGTATCTGTTAATACTAACAGTATGACATGTATCTGTTAATACTAACACTATGACATGTATCTGTTAATACTAACAGTATGACATGTATCTGTTAATACTAACAGTATAACAGTATAACATGTATCTGTTAATACTAACAGTATGACATGTATCTGTTAATACTAACAGTATGACATGTATCTGTTAATACTAACAGTACAGTATGACATGTATCTGTTAATACTAACAGTATGACATGTATCTGTTAATACTAACAGTATGACATGTATCTGTTAATACTAACAGTACAGTATGACATGTATCTGTTAATACTAACAGTACAGTATGACATGTATCTGTTAATACTAACAGTACAGTATGACATGTATCTGTTAATACTAACAGTATGACATGTATCTGTTAATACTAACAGTATGACATGTATCTGTTAATACTAACAGTATGACATGTATCTGTTAATACTAACAGTACAGTATGACATGTATCTGTTAATACTAACAGTACAGTATGACATGTATCTGTTAATACTAACAGTATGACATGTATCTGTTAATACTAACAGTATGACATGTATCTGTTAATACTAACAGTACAGTATGACATGTATCTGTTAATACTAACAGTATGACATGTATCTGTTAATACTAACAACAGTATGACATGTATCTAACAGTATGACAATCTGTTAACTAACAGTACAGTATGACATGTATCTGTTAATACTAACAGTATGACATGTATCTGTTAATACTAACAGTACAGTATGACATGTATCTGTTAATACTAACAGTACAGTATGACATGTATCTGTTACATACTAACAGTACAGTATGACATGTATCTGTTAATACTAACAGTACAGTATGACATGTATCTGTTAATACTAACAGTACAGTATGACATGTATCTGTTAATACTAACAGTATGACATGTATCTGTTAATACTAACAGTATGACATGTATCTGTTAATGCTAACAGTACAGTATGACATGTATCTGTTAATGCTAACAGTATGACATGTATCTGTTAATACTAACAGTATGACATGTATCTGTTAATACTAACAGTATGACATGTATCTGTTAATACTAACAGTACAGTATGACATGTATCTGTTAATACTAACAGTATGACATGTATCTGTTAATACTAACAGTATGACATGTATCTGTTAATACTAACAGTATAACATGTATCTGTTAATACTAACAGTACAGTATGACATGTATCTGTTAATACTAACAGTACAGTATGACATGTATCTGTTAATACTAACAGTATGACATGTATCTGTTAATACTAACAGTATGACATGTATCTGTTAATACTAACAGTATGACATGTATCTGTTAATACTAACAGTATGACATGTATCTGTTAATACTAACAGTATGACATGTATCTGTTAATACTAACAGTATGACATGTATCTGTTAATACTAACAGTATGACATGTATCTGTTAATACTAACAGTACAGTATGACATGTATCTGTTAATGCTAACAGTACAGTATGACATGTATCTGTTAATACTAACAGTACAGTATGACATGTATCTGTTAATACTAACAGTACAGTATGACATGTATCTGTTAATACTAACAGTATGACATGTATCTGTTAATACTAACAGTACAGTATGACATGTATCTGTTAATACTAACAGTACAGTATGACATGTATCTGTTAATACTAACAGTATGACATGTATCTGTTAATACTAACAGTATGACATGTATCTGTTAATACTAACAGTATGACATGTATCTGTTAATACTAACAGTACAGTATGACATGTATCTGTTAATACTAACAGTATGACATGTATCTGTTAATACTAACAGTATGACATGTATCTGTTAATACTAACAGTATGACATGTATCTGTTAATACTAACAGTACAGTATGACATGTATCTGTTAATACTAACAGTACAGTATGACATGTATCTGTTAATACTAACAGTATGACATGTATCTGTTAATACTAACAGTATGACATGTATCTGTTAATACTAACATATAAATCAGAAACTGGGTGAGAAAGAGAAGTGTTTGTGTTAGAGGAGGTACCTCTGGTGGACAGACTGGGTGAGGAAGGGAAGGGTTTGTGTTAGAGGAGGTACCTCTGGTGGACAGACTGGGTGAGGAAGGGAAGGGTTTGTGTTAGAGGAGGTACCTCTGGTGGACAGACTGGGTGAGGAAGGGAAGGGTTTGTGTTAGACGAGGTACCTCTGATGAACAGACTGGGTGAGGAAGGGAAGGGTTTGTGTTAGAGGAGGTACCTCTGATTGACAGACTGGGTGAGGAAGGGAAGGGTTTGTGTTAGAGGAGGTACCTCTGATGAACAGACTGGGTGAGGAGAGAAGAGAGGTGAGAGGTATAAGGAGAGGAGAGGGGAGGAGAGGAGAGAGAGGACAGAGGTGTGAGGTGAGGAGAGAAGAGAGAAGAGAGAGAGAGGTGTGAGAGGAGAGGTGTGAAAAGGCAACCAGCAGTGCGACTGGAGAGATCGTGAGGTTTGTCCTTCTATCCGTTAGTTCATTTTCCTCTTCCTGGAGCGCATTCGTCTCCTCCTCTGGCGAAACAGGTGGCGGAAGTTGATGAACAGACCTGGGAAGGAAAAAACTACTTTATCATTTCAAATGTTTTTTTAAGCGCAAACTCCATCCACTTGGCCAGAAAGACAAGTCCAAGCAAAGATACTGTAAGAAAACAAATCATATGTTGACCCAAAGTGTTTCTCCCTTAGAGACATTAACAGATCCTGAAACATGACAGATAGATACAGCTGGAGGGTGGAGGGTCAGAGAGAGGGTCAGAGAGAGGGTCAGAGAGAGGGTCAGAGAGAGGGTTAGGGTAAAGGGTTAGAGAGAGGGTCAGAGAGAGGGTTAGGGTAGAGGGTTAGAGAGAGGGTTAGGGTAGAGGGTTAGAGAGAGGGTTAGGGTGGAGGGTTAGAGAGAGGGTTAGGGTAGAGGGTTAGAGAGAGGGTTAGGGTAAAGGGTTAGAGAGAGGGTCAGAGAGAGGGTTAGGGTAGAGGGTTAGAGAGAGGGTTAGGATAGAGGGTTAGAGAGAGGGTTAGGGTGGAGGGTTAGAGAGAGGGTTAGGGTAGAGGGTTAGAGAGAGGGTTAGGGTGGAGGGTTAGAGAGAGGGTTAGGGTAGAGGGTTAGAGAGAGGGTTAGGGTAAAGGGTTAGAGAGAGGGTTAGAGAGAGGGTTAGGGTAGAGGGTTAGAGAGAGGGTTATGGTGGAGGGTTAGAGAGAGGGTTAGGGTAGAGGGTTAGAGAGAGGGTTAGGGTAGAGGGTTAGGGTGGAGGGTCAGAGAGAGGGTTAGAGAGAGGGTCAGAGAGAGGGTCAGAGAGAGGGTTAGGGTAGAGGGTTAGAGAGAGGGTTAGGGTGGAGGGTTAGAGAGAGGGTTAGGGTAGAGGGTTAGAGAGAGGGTCAGAGAGAGGGTCAGAGAGAGGGTCAGAGAGAGGGTCAGAGAGAGGGTCAGAGAGAGGGCCAGAGAGAGGGTTAGAGAGAGGGTCAGAGAGAGGGTCAGAGAGAGGGCCAGAGGGAGGGTCAGAGAGAGGGTCAGGGTAGAAGGTCAGAGAGAGGGTTAGGGTAGAGGGCCAGAGAGAGGGTCAGAGAGAGGGTCAGGGTAAAGGGTTAGAGAGAGGGTTAGGGTAGAAGGTCAGAGAGAGGGTTAGGGTAGAGGGCCAGAGAGAGGGTCAGAGAGAGGGTCAGGGTAAAGGGTTAGAGAGAGGGTTAGGGTAAAGGGTCAGAGAGAGGGTTAGGGTAGAGGGTTAGAGAGAGGGTTAGGGTAAAGGGTCAGAGAGAGGGTTAGGGTAGAGGGTTAGAGAGAGGGTTAGGGTAGAGGGTTAGAGAGAGGGTTAGGGTAGAGGGTTAGAGAGAGGGTTAGGGTAGAGGGTTATGGAGAGAGGGTTAGGGTAGAGGGTTAGAGAGAGGGTTAGAGAGAGGGTTAGGGTAGAGGGTTACAGAGAGGGTTAGGGTAGAGGGTTAGAGAGAGGGTTAGGGTGGAGGGTTAGAGAGAGGATTAGGGTGGAGGGTTAGAGAGAGGGTTAGGGTGAAGGGTTAGAGAGAGGGTCAGAGAGAGGGTTAGAGAGAGGGTTAGGGTCGAGGGTTAGAGAGAGGGTTAGGGTGGAGGGTTAGAGAGAGGGTTAGGGTGGAGGGTTAGAGAGAAGGTTAGGGTGGAGGGTCAGAAAGAGGGTTAGAGAGAGGGTTAGGGTGGAGGGTTAGAGAGAGGGTTAGGGTGGAGGGTTAGAGAGAGGGTTAGGGTGGAGGATTAGAGAGAGGGTTAGGGTGGAGGGTTAGAGAGAGAGTTAGGGTGGAGGGTTAGAGAGAGGGTTAGGGTGGAGGGTCAGAGAGAGGGTAAGGGTGGAGGGTCAGAGAGAGGGTAAGGGTTGAGGGTCAGAGAGAGGGTTAGGGTGGAGGGTTAGAGAGAGGGTCAGAGAGAGGGTTAGGGTGGAGGGTTAGAGAGAGGGTCAGAGAGAGGGTCAGAGAGAGGGTTAGGGTAGAGGGTTAGGGTAGAGGGTTAGGGTAGAGGGTTAGAGAGAGGGTTAGGGTAGAGGGTCAGAGAGAGGGTTAGGGTAAAGGGTTAGAGAGAGGGTCAGAGAGAGGGTTAGGGTAGAGGGTTAGGGTAGAGGGTTAGGGTAGAGGGTCAGAGAGAGGGTCAGAGAGAGGGTCAGAGAGAGGGTCAGAGAGAGGGTTAGGGTAGAGGGTTAGAGAGAGGGTTAGGGTAGAGGGTTAGAGAGAGGGTTAGGGTAGAGGGTTAGAGAGAGGGTTAGGGTAGAGGGTTATGGAGAGAGGGTTAGGGTAGAGGGTTAGAGAGAGGGTTAGAGAGAGGGTTAGGGTAGAGGGTTACAGAGAGGGTTAGGGTAGAGGGTTAGAGAGAGGGTTAGGGTGGAGGGTTAGAGAGAGGATTAGGGTGGAGGGTTAGAGAGAGGGTTAGGGTGAAGGGTTAGAGAGAGGGTCAGAGAGAGGGTTAGAGAGAGGGTTAGGGTCGAGGGTTAGAGAGAGGGTTAGGGTGGAGGGTTAGAGAGAGGGTTAGGGTGGAGGGTTAGAGAGAAGGTTAGGGTGGAGGGTCAGAAAGAGGGTTAGAGAGAGGGTTAGGGTGGAGGGTTAGAGAGAGGGTTAGGGTGGAGGGTTAGAGAGAGGGTTAGGGTGGAGGATTAGAGAGAGGGTTAGGGTGGAGGGTTAGAGAGAGGGTTAGGGTGGAGGGTTAGAGAGAGGGTAAGGGTGGAGGGTCAGAGAGAGGGTAAGGGTTGAGGGTCAGAGAGAGGGTTAGGGTGGAGGGTTAGAGAGAGGGTCAGAGAGAGGGTTAGGGTGGAGGGTTAGAGAGAGGGTCAGAGAGAGGGTCAGAGAGAGGGTTAGGGTAGAGGGTTAGGGTAGAGGGTTAGGGTAGAGGGTTAGAGAGAGGGTTAGGGTAGAGGGTCAGAGAGAGGGTTAGGGTAAAGGGTTAGAGAGAGGGTCAGAGAGAGGGTTAGGGTAGAGGGTTAGGGTAGAGGGTTAGGGTAGAGGGTCAGAGAGAGGGTCAGAGAGAGGGTTAGGGTGGAGGGTTAGAGAGAGGGTTAGGGTAAAGGGTTAGAGAGAGGGTTAGGGTAGAGGGTTAGGATGGAGGGTAAGGGTGGAGGGTGTAGGGTCTGGCAGTCTCTATGGGGGTGCCACAGGGTTCAATTCTTGGACCGACTCTCTTCTCTCAATGAGGTCGCTCTTGCTGCTGAGTCCCTGATCCACCTCTACGCAGACGACACCATTCTGTATACTTCCGGCCCTTCTTTGGACACTGTGTTAACAACCCTCCAGTCAAGCTTCAATGCCATACAACCCTCCTTCCGTGGCCTCCAATTGCTCTTAAATACAAGTAAAACTAAATCCATGCTCTTCAACCGATCGCTACCTGCACCTACCCGCCTGTCCAACATCACTACTCTGGACGGCTCTGACTTAGAATACGTGGACAACTACAAATACTTAGGTGTCTGGTTAGACTCTCCTTCCAGACCCATATCAAACATCTCCAATCCAAAGTTAAATCTAGAATTGGCTTCCTATTTCGCAACAAAGCATCCTTCACTCATGCTGCCAAACATACCCTTGTAAAACTGACCATCCTACCAATCCTCGACTTTGGCGATGTCATTTACAAAATAGCCTCCAATACCCTACTCAAAAAATTGGATGCAGTCTATCACAGTGCAATCCGTTTTGTCACCAAAGCCCCATATACTACCCACCATTGCGACCTGTACGCTCTCGTTGGCTGGCCCTCGCTTCATACTCGTCGCCAAACCCACTGGCTCCATGTCATCTACAAGACCCTGCTAGGTAAAGTCCCCCCTTATCTCAGCTCGCTGGTCACCATAGCATCTCCCACCTGTAGCACACGCTCCAGCAGGTATATCTCTCTAGTCATCCCCAAAACCAATTCTTTCTTTGGCCGCCTCTCCTTCCAGTTCTCTGCTGCCAGTGACTGGAACGAACTGCAAAAATCTCTGAAACTGGAAACACTTATCTCCCTCACTAGCTTTAAGCACCAACTGTCAGAGCATCTTACAGATTACTGCACCTGTACATAGCCCACCTATAATTTAACCCAAACAACTGTATTTAATTTATTTATTTATTTTGCTCCTTTGCACCCCATTATTTTTATTTCTACTTTGCACATTCTTCCATTGCAAATCTACCATTCCAGTGTTTTACTTGCTATATTGTATTTACTTTGCCACCATGGCCTTTTTTGCCTTTACCTCCCTTATCTCACCTCATTTGCTCACATCGTATATAGACTTGTTTATACTGTATTATTGACTGTATGTTTGTTTTACTCCATGTGTAACTCTGTGTCGTTTTATCTGTCGAACTGCTTTGCTTTATCTTGGCCAGGTCGCAATTGTAAATGAGAACTTGTTCTCAACTTGCCTACCTGGTTAAATAAGGGTGATCTGGTCTACCTGGTTAAATAAAGTGAAAAAAAAAAAAAAAAGTGGGTGTAGGGTCAGAGAGTGGGTTTAGGATGGAGGGTTAGGGTTTAGGGTCAGAGAGTGGGTGTAGGGTCAGAGAGTGGGTTTAGGATGGAGGGTTAGGGTTTAGGGTCAGAGAGTGGGTGTAGGGTCAGAGAGTGGGTTTAGGATGGAGGGTTAGGGTTTAGGGTCAGAGAGTGGGTGTAGGGTCAGAGAGTGGGTTTAGGGTCAGAGAGTGGGTTTAGGATGGAGGGTTAGGGTGTAGGGTCAGAGAGTGGGTTTAGGATGGAGGGTTAGGGTGTAGGGTCAGAGAGTGGGTTTAGGATGGAGGGTTAGGGTTTAGGGTCAGAGAGTGGGTGTAGGGTCAGAGAGTGGGTTTAGGGTCAGAGAGTGGGTTTAGGATGGAGGGTTAGGGTTTAGGGTCAGAGAGTGGGTTTAGGATGGAGGGTTAGGGTGTAGGGTCAGAGAGTGGGTTTAGGGTCAGAGAGTGGGTTTAGGATGGAGGGTTAGGGTGTAGGGTCAGAGAGTGGGTTTAGGATGGAGGGTTAGGGTTTAGGGTCAGAGAGTGGGTGTAGGGTCAGAGAGTGGGTTTAGGGTCAGAGAGTGGGTTTAGGATGGAGGGTTAGGGTTTAGGGTCAGAGAGTGGGTTTAGGGTGTAGGGTTAGGGTGTAGGGTCAGAGAGTGGGTTTAGGGTCAGAGAGTGGGTTTAGGATGGAGGGTTAGGGTGTAGGGTCAGAGAGTGGGTTTAGGATGGAGGGTTAGGGTGTAGGGTCAGAGAGTGGGTTTAGGGTCAGAGAGTGGGTTTAGGATGGAGGGTTAGGGTGTAGGGTCAGAGAGTGGGTTTAGGATGGAGGGTTAGGGTTTAGGGTTAGAGAGTGGGTTTAGGATGGAGGGTTAGGGTGTAGGGTCAGAGAGTGGGTTTAGGATGGAGGGTTAGGGTGTAGGGTCAGAGAGTGGGTGTAGGGTCAGAGAGTGGGTTTAGGGTCAGAGAGTGGGTTTAGGATGGAGGGTTAGGGTTTAGGGTCAGAGAGTGGGTTTAGGATGGAGGGTTAGGGTGTAGGGTCAGAGAGTGGGTTTAGGGTCAGAGAGTGGGTTTAGGATGGAGGGTTAGGGTGTAGGGTCAGAGAGAGGGTTTAGGATGGAGGGTTAGGGTATAGGGTCAGAGAGTGGGTTTAGGATGGAGGGTTAGGGTTTAGGGTTAGAGAGTGGGTTTAGGATGGAGGGTTAGGGTGTAGGGTCAGAGAGTGGGTTTAGGATGGAGGGTTAGGGTTTAGGGTTAGAGAGTGGGTTTAGGATGGAGGGTTAGGGTGTAGGGTCAGAGAGTGGGTTTAGGATGGAGGGTTAGGGTGTAGGGTCAGAGAGTGGGTTTAGGATGGAGGGTTAGGGTGTAGGGTCAGAGAGTGGGTTTAGGATGGAGGATTAGGGTGTAGGGTCAGAGAGTGGGTTTAGGGTTAGAGAGTGGGTTTAGGATGGAGGGTTAGGGTGTAGGGTCAGAGAGTGGGTTTAGGGTTAGAGAGTGGGTTTAGGATGGAGGGTTAGGGTGTAGGGTCAGAGAGTGGGTTTAGGATGGAGGGTTAGGGTGTAGGGTCAGAGAGTGGGTTTAGGGTCAGAGAGTGGGTTTAGGGTCAGAGAGTGGGTTTAGGATGGAGGGTTAGGGTGTAGGGTCAGAGAGTGGGTTTAGGATGGAGGGTTAGGGTGTAGGGTCAGAGAGTGGGTTTAGGGTCAGAGAGTGGGTTTAGGATGGAGGGTCAGAGAGTGGGTTTAGGATGGAGGGTTAGGGTGTAGGGTCAGAGAGTGGGTTTAGGGTTAGAGAGTGGGTTTAGGATGGAGGGTTAGGGTGTAGGGTCAGAGAGTGGATTTAGGGTCAGAGAGTGGGTTTAGGATGGAGGGTTAGGGTGTAGGGTCAGAGAGTGGGTTTAGGGTCAGAGAGTGGGTTTAGGGTCAGAGAGTGGGTTTAGGATGGAGGGTTAGGGTGTAGGGTCAGAGAGTGGGTTTAGGATGGAGGGTTAGGGTGTAGGGTCAGAGAGAGGGTTTAGGATGGAGGGTTAGGGTGTAGGGTCAGAGAGTGGGTTTAGGATGGAGGGTTAGGGTGTAGGGTCAGAGAGTGGGTTTAGGATGGAGGGTTAGGGTGTAGGGTCAGAGAGTGGGTTTAGGATGGAGGGTTAGGGTGTAGGGTCAGAGAGTGGGTTTAGGGTTAGAGAGTGGGTTTAGGATGGAGGATTAGGGTGTAGGGTCAGAGAGTGGGTTTAGGGTTAGAGAGTGGGTTTAGGATGGAGGGTTAGGGTGTAGGGTCAGAGAGTGGGTTTAGGGTTAGAGAGTGGGTTTAGGATGGAGGGTTAGGGTGTAGGGTCAGAGAGTGGGTTTAGGATGGAGGGTTAGGGGTATAGGGTCAGAGAGTGGGTTTAGGATGGAGGGTTAGGGTGTAGGGTCAGAGAGTGGGTTTAGGATGGAGGGTTAGGGTTTAGGGTCAGAGAGTGGGTGTAGGGTCAGAGAGTGGGTTTAGGATGGAGGGTTAGGGTTTAGGGTCAGAGAGTGGGTGTAGGGTCAGAGAGTGGGTTTAGGGTCAGAGAGTGGGTTTAGGATGGAGGGTTAGGGTGTAGGGTCAGAGAGTGGGTTTAGGATGGAGGGTTAGGGTGTAGGGTCAGAGAGTGGGTTTAGGATGGAGGGTTAGGGTTTAGGGTCAGAGAGTGGGTGTAGGGTCAGAGAGTGGGTTTAGGGTCAGAGAGTGGGTTTAGGATGGAGGGTTAGGGTTTAGGGTCAGAGAGTGGGTTTAGGATGGAGGGTTAGGGTGTAGGGTCAGAGAGTGGGTTTAGGGTCAGAGAGTGGGTTTAGGATGGAGGGTTAGGGTGTAGGGTCAGAGAGTGGGTTTAGGATGGAGGGTTAGGGTTTAGGGTCAGAGAGTGGGTGTAGGGTCAGAGAGTGGGTTTAGGGTCAGAGAGTGGGTTTAGGATGGAGGGTTAGGGTTTAGGGTCAGAGAGTGGGTTTAGGGTGTAGGGTTAGGGTGTAGGGTCAGAGAGTGGGTTTAGGGTCAGAGAGTGGGTTTAGGATGGAGGGTTAGGGTGTAGGGTCAGAGAGTGGGTTTAGGATGGAGGGTTAGGGTGTAGGGTCAGAGAGTGGGTTTAGGGTCAGAGAGTGGGTTTAGGATGGAGGGTTAGGGTGTAGGGTCAGAGAGTGGGTTTAGGATGGAGGGTTAGGGTTTAGGGTTAGAGAGTGGGTTTAGGATGGAGGGTTAGGGTGTAGGGTCAGAGAGTGGGTTTAGGATGGAGGGTTAGGGTGTAGGGTCAGAGAGTGGGTGTAGGGTCAGAGAGTGGGTTTAGGGTCAGAGAGTGGGTTTAGGATGGAGGGTTAGGGTTTAGGGTCAGAGAGTGGGTTTAGGATGGAGGGTTAGGGTGTAGGGTCAGAGAGTGGGTTTAGGGTCAGAGAGTGGGTTTAGGATGGAGGGTTAGGGTGTAGGGTCAGAGAGAGGGTTTAGGATGGAGGGTTAGGGTATAGGGTCAGAGAGTGGGTTTAGGATGGAGGGTTAGGGTTTAGGGTTAGAGAGTGGGTTTAGGATGGAGGGTTAGGGTGTAGGGTCAGAGAGTGGGTTTAGGATGGAGGGTTAGGGTTTAGGGTTAGAGAGTGGGTTTAGGATGGAGGGTTAGGGTGTAGGGTCAGAGAGTGGGTTTAGGATGGAGGGTTAGGGTGTAGGGTCAGAGAGTGGGTTTAGGATGGAGGGTTAGGGTGTAGGGTCAGAGAGTGGGTTTAGGATGGAGGGTTAGGGTGTAGGGTCAGAGAGTGGGTTTAGGGTTAGAGAGTGGGTTTAGGATGGAGGATTAGGGTGTAGGGTCAGAGAGTGGGTTTAGGGTTAGAGAGTGGGTTTAGGATGGAGGGTTAGGGTGTAGGGTCAGAGAGTGGGTTTAGGGTTAGAGAGTGGGTTTAGGATGGAGGGTTAGGGTGTAGGGTCAGAGAGTGGGTTTAGGATGGAGGGTTAGGGTGTAGGGTCAGAGAGTGGGTTTAGGGTCAGAGAGTGGGTTTAGGGTCAGAGAGTGGGTTTAGGATGGAGGGTTAGGGTGTAGGGTCAGAGAGTGGGTTTAGGATGGAGGGTTAGGGTGTAGGGTCAGAGAGTGGGTTTAGGGTCAGAGAGTGGGTTTAGGATTGGAGGGTCAGAGAGTGGGTTTAGGATGGAGGGTTAGGGTGTAGGGTCAGAGAGTGGGTTTAGGGTTAGAGAGTGGGTTTAGGATGGAGGGTTAGGGTGTAGGGTCAGAGAGTGGATTTAGGGTCAGAGAGTGGGTTTAGGATGGAGGGTTAGGGTGTAGGGTCAGAGAGTGGGTTTAGGGTCAGAGAGTGGGTTTAGGGTCAGAGAGTGGGTTTAGGATGGAGGGTTAGGGTGTAGGGTCAGAGAGTGGGTTTAGGATGGAGGGTTAGGGTGTAGGGTCAGAGAGAGGGTTTAGGATGGAGGGTTAGGGTGTAGGGTCAGAGAGTGGGTTTAGGATGGAGGGTTAGGGTGTAGGGTCAGAGAGTGGGTTTAGGATGGAGGGTTAGGGTGTAGGGTCAGAGAGTGGGTTTAGGATGGAGGGTTAGGGTGTAGGGTCAGAGAGTGGGTTTAGGGTTAGAGAGTGGGTTTAGGATGGAGGATTAGGGTGTAGGGTCAGAGAGTGGGTTTAGGGTTAGAGAGTGGGTTTAGGATGGAGGGTTAGGGTGTAGGGTCAGAGAGTGGGTTTAGGGTTAGAGAGTGGGTTTAGGATGGAGGGTTAGGGTGTAGGGTCAGAGAGTGGGTTTAGGATGGAGGGTTAGGGGTATAGGGTCAGAGAGTGGGTTTAGGATGGAGGGTTAGGGTGTAGGGTCAGAGAGTGGGTTTAGGATGGAGGGTTAGGGTGTAGGGTCAGAGAGTGGGTTTAGGATGGAGGGTTAGGGTGTAGGGTCAGAGAGTGGGTTTAGGATGGAGGGTTAGGGTGTAGGGTCAGAGAGTGGGTTTAGGGTTTAGAGAGTGGGTTTAGGATGGAGGGTTAGGGTGTAGGGTTAGAGAGTGGGTTTAGGATGGAGGGTTAGGGTGTAGGGTTAGAGAGTGGGTTTAGGGTTAGAGAGTGGGTTTAGGATGGAGGGTTAGGGTGTAGCGTCAGAGAGTGGGTTTAGGATGGAGGGTTAGGGTGTAGGGTTAGAGAGTGGGTTTAGGATGGAGGTTTAGGGTGTAGGGTCAGAGAGTGGGTTTAGGATGGAGGGTTAGGGGTATAGGGTCAGAGAGTGGGTTTAGGATGGAGGGTTAGGGTGTAGGGTCAGAGAGTGGGTTTAGGATGGAGGGTTAGGGTGTAGGGTCAGAGAGTGGGTTTAGGATGGAGGGTTAGGGTGTAGGGTCAGAGAGTGGGTTTAGGATGGAGGGTTAGGGTGTAGGGTCAGAGAGTGGGTTTAGGATGGAGGGTTAGGGTGTAGGGTCAGAGAGTGGGTTTAGGGTTTAGAGAGTGGGTTTAGGATGGAGGGTTAGGGTGTAGGGTTAGAGAGTGGGTTTAGGATGGAGGGTTAGGGTGTAGGGTTAGAGAGTGGGTTTAGGATGGATGGTTAGGGTGTAGGGTCAGAGAGTGGGTTTAGGATGGAGGGTTAGGGTGTAGGGTCAGAGAGTGGGTTTAGGATGGAGGGTTAGGGTGTAGGGTCAGAGAGTGGGTTTAGGATGGAGGGTTAGGGTGTAGGGTCAGAGAGTGGGTTTAGGATGGAGGGTTAGGGTGTAGGGTCAGAGAGTGGGTTTAGGATGGAGGGTTAGGGTGTAGGGTCAGAGAGTGGGTTTAGGATGGAGGGTTAGGGTGTAGGGTCAGAGAGTGGGTTTAGGATGGAGGGTTAGGGTGTAGGGTCAGAGAGTGGGTTTAGGGTTAGAGAGTGGGTTTAGGATGGAGGGTTAGGGTGTAGGGTCAGAGAGTGGGTTTAGGGTTAGAGAGTGGGTTTAGGATGGAGGGTTAGGGTGTAGGGTCAGAGAGTGGGTTTAGGGTTAGAGAGTGGGTTTAGGATGGAGGGTTAGGGTGTAGGGTCAGAGAGGGGGTTTAGGGTTAGAGAGTGGGTTTAGGATGGAGGGTTAGGGTGTAGGGTCAGAGAGTGGGTGTAGGGTTAGAGAGTGGGTTTAGGATGGAGGGTTAGGGTGTAGGGTCAGAGAGTGGGTTTAGGGTTAGAGAGTGGGTTTAGGATGGAGGGTTAGGGTGTAGGGTCAGAGAGTGGGTTTAGGATGGAGGGTTAGGGTGTAGGGTCAGAGAGTGGGTTTAGGATGGAGGGTTAGGGTGTAGGGTTAGAGAGTGGGTTTAGGATGGAGGGTTAGGGTGTAGGGTCAGAGAGTGGGTTTAGGATGGAGGGTTAGGGGTATAGGGTCAGAGAGTGGGTTTAGGATGGAGGGTTAGGGTGTAGGGTCAGAGAGTGGGTTTAGGATGGAGGGTTAGGGTGTAGGGTCAGAGAGTGGGTTTAGGATGGAGGGTTAGGGTGTAGGGTCAGAGAGTGGGTTTAGGATGGAGGGTTAGGGTGTAGGGTCAGAGAGTGGGTTTAGGGTTTAGAGGGTGGGTTTAGGATGGAGGGTTAGGGTGTAGGGTTAGAGAGTGGGTTTAGGATGGAGGGTTAGGGTGTAGGGTTAGAGAGTGGGTTTAGGATGGATGGTTAGGGTGTAGGGTCAGAGAGTGGGTTTAGGATGGAGGGTTAGGGTGTAGGGTCAGAGAGTGGGTTTAGGGTCAGAGAGTGGGTTTAGGATGGAGGGTTAGGGTGTAGGGTCAGAGAGTGGGTTTAGGATGGAGGGTTAGGGTGTAGGGTCAGAGAGTGGGTTTAGGGTTAGAGAGTGGGTTTAGGATGGAGGGTTAGGGTGTAGGGTCAGAGAGTGGGTGTAGGGTTAGAGAGTGGGTTTAGGATGGAGGGTTAGGGTGTAGGGTCAGAGAGTGGGTTTAGGGTTAGAGAGTGGGTTTAGGATGGAGGGTTAGGGTGTAGGGTCAGAGAGTGGGTTTAGGATGGAGGGTTAGGGTGTAGGGTTAGAGAGTGGGTTTAGGATGGAGGGTTAGGGTGTAGGGTCAGAGAGTGGGTTTAGGATGGAGGGTTAGGGTGTAGGGTCAGAGAGTGGGTTTAGGGTGGAGGGTTAGGGTGTAGGGTCAAAGAGTGGGTGTAGGGTTAGAGAGTGGGTTTAGGATGGAGGGTTAGGGTGTAGGGTCAGAGAGTGGGTTTAGGGTTAGAGAGTGGGTTTAGGATGGAGGGTTAGGGTGTAGGGTCAGAGAGTGGGTTTAGGATGGAGGGTTAGGGTGTAGGGTCAGAGAGTGGGTTTAGGATGGAGGGTTAGGGTGTAGGGTTAGAGAGTGGGTTTAGGATGGAGGGTTAGGGTGTAGGGTCAGAGAGTGGGTTTAGGATGGAGGGTTAGGGGTATAGGGTCAGAGAGTGGGTTTAGGATGGAGGGTTAGGGTGTAGGGTCAGAGAGTGGGTTTAGGATGGAGGGTTAGGGTGTAGGGTCAGAGAGTGGGTTTAGGGTTAGAGAGTGGGATTAGGATGGAGGGTTAGGGTGTAGGGTCAGAGAGTGGGTGTAGGGTTAGAGAGTGGGTTTAGGATGGAGGGTTAGGGTGTAGGGTCAGAGAGTGGGTTTAGGGTTAGAGAGTGGGTTTAGGATGGAGGGTTAGGGTGTAGGGTCAGAGAGTGGGTTTAAGATGGAGGGTTAGGGTGTAGGGTTAGAGAGTGGGTTTAGGATGGAGGGTTAGGGTGTAGGGTCAGAGAGTGGGTTTAGGATGGAGGGTTAGGGTGTAGGGTCAGAGAGTGGGTTTAGGGTGGAGGGTTAGGGTGTAGGGTCAAAGAGTGGGTGTAGGGTTAGAGAGTGGGTTTAGGATGGAGGTTTAGGGTGTAGGGTCAGAGAGTGGGTTTAGGATGGAGGGTTAGGGTGTAGGGTCAGAGTGGGTTTAGGATGGAGGGTTAGGGTGTAGGGTCAGAGAGTGGGTTTAGGGTTAGAGAGTGGGTTTAGGATGGAGGGTAAGGGTGTAGGGTCAGAGAGTGGGTGTAGGGTTAGAGAGTGGGTTTAGGATGGAGGGTTAGGGTGTAGGGTCAGAGAGTGGGTTTAGGATGGAGGGTTAGGGTGTAGGGTCAGAGAGTGGGTTTAGGATGGAGGGTTAGGGTGTAGGGTTAGAGAGTGGGTTTAGGATGGAGGGTTAGGGTGTAGGGTCAGAGAGTGGGTTTAGGATGGAGGGTTAGGGGTGTAGGGTCAGAGAGTGGGTTTAGGATGGAGGGTTAGGGTGTAGGGTCAGAGAGTGGGTTTAGGATGGAGGGTTAGGGTGTAGGGTTAGAGAGTGGGTTTAGGATGGATGGTTAGGGTGTAGGGTCAGAGAGTGGGTTTAGGATGGAGGGTTAGGGTGTAGGGTCAGAGAGTGGGTTTAGGATGGAGGGTTAGGGTGTAGGGTCAGAGAGTGGGTTTAGGGTTTAGAGAGTGGGTTTAGGATGGAGGGTTAGGGTGTAGGGTTAGAGAGTGGGTTTAGGATGGAGGGTTAGGGTGTAGGGTTAGAGAGTGGGTTTAGGATGGATGGTTAGGGTGTAGGGTCAGAGAGTGGGTTTAGGATGGAGGGTTAGGGTGTAGGGTCAGAGAGTGGGTTTAGGGTTAGAGAGTGGGTTTAGGATGGAGGGTTAGGGTGTAGGGTCAGAGAGTGGGTTTAGGATGGAGGGTTAGGGTGTAGGGTCAGAGAGTGGGTTTAGGATGGAGGGTTAGGGTGTAGGGTCAGAGACTGGGATTAGGATGGAGGGTTAGGGTGTAGGGTCAGAGAGTGGGTTTAGGATGGAGGGTTAGGGTGTAGGGTCAGAGAGTGGGTTTAGGATGGAGGGTTAGGGTGTAGGGTCAGAGAGTGGGTTTAGGATGGAGGGTTAGGGTGTAGGGTCAGAGAGTGGGTTTAGGATGGAGGGTTAGGGTGTAGGGTCAGAGAGTGGGTTTAGGGTTAGAGAGTGGGTTTCAGATGGAGGGTTAGGGTGTAGGGTCAGAGAGTGGGTTTAGGGTTAGAGAGTGGGTTTAGGATGGAGGGTTAGGGTGTAGGGTCAGAGAGTGGGTTTAGGGTTAGAGAGTGGGTTTAGGATGGAGGGTTAGGGTGTAGGGTCAGAGAGTGGGTTTAGGGTTAGAGAGTGGGTTTAGGATGGAGGGTTAGGGTGTAGGGTCAGAGAGTGGGTTTAGGGTTAGAGAGTGGGTTTAGGATGGAGGGTTAGGGTGTAGGGTCAGAGAGTGGGTTTAGGGTTAGAGAGTGGGTTTAGGATGGAGGGTTAGGGTGTAGGGTCAGAGAGTGGGTTTAGGATGGAGGGTTAGGGTGTAGGGTCAGAGAGTGGGTTTAGGATGGAGGGTTAGGGTGTAGGGTCAGAGAGTGGGTTTAGGATGGAGGGTTAGGATGTAGGGTCAGAGAGTGGGTTTAGGGTCAGAGAGTGGGTTTAGGATGGAGGGTTAGGGTGTAGGGTCAGAGAGTGGGTTTAGGGTCAGAGAGTGGGTTTAGGATGGAGGGTTAGGGTGTAGGGTTAGAGAGTGGGTTTAGGATGGAGGGTTAGGGTGTAGGGTTAGAGAGTGGGTTTAGGATGGATGGTTAGGGTGTAGGGTCAGAGAGTGGGTTTAGGATGGAGGGTTAGGGTGTAGGGTCAGAGAGTGGGTTTAGGGTTAGAGAGTGGGTTTAGGATGGAGGGTTAGGGTGTAGGGTCAGAGAGTGGGTTTAGGATGGAGGGTTAGGGTGTAGGGTCAGAGAGTGGGTTTAGGATGGAGGGTTAGGGTGTAGGGTCAGAGACTGGGATTAGGATGGAGGGTTAGGGTGTAGGGTCAGAGAGTGGGTTTAGGATGGAGGGTTAGGGTGTAGGGTCAGAGAGTGGGTTTAGGATGGAGGGTTAGGGTGTAGGGTCAGAGAGTGGGTTTAGGATGGAGGGTTAGGGTGTAGGGTCAGAGAGTGGGTTTAGGATGGAGGGTTAGGGTGTAGGGTCAGAGAGTGGGTTTAGGGTTAGAGAGTGGGTTTCAGATGGAGGGTTAGGGTGTAGGGTCAGAGAGTGGGTTTAGGGTTAGAGAGTGGGTTTAGGATGGAGGGTTATGGTGTAGGGTCAGAGAGTGGGTTTAGGGTTAGAGAGTGGGTTTAGGATGGAGGGTTAGGGTGTAGGGTCAGAGAGTGGGTTTAGGGTTAGAGAGTGGGTTTAGGATGGAGGGTTAGGGTGTAGGGTCAGAGAGTGGGTTTAGGGTTAGAGAGTGGGTTTAGGATGGAGGGTTAGGGTGTAGGGTCAGAGAGTGGGTTTAGGGTTAGAGAGTGGGTTTAGGATGGAGGGTTAGGGTGTAGGGTCAGAGAGTGGGTTTAGGATGGAGGGTTAGGGTGTAGGGTCAGAGAGTGGGTTTAGGATGGAGGGTTAGGGTGTAGGGTCAGAGAGTGGGTTTAGGATGGAGGGTTAGGATGTAGGGTCAGAGAGTGGGTTTAGGGTCAGAGAGTGGGTTTAGGATGGAGGGTTAGGGTGTAGGGTCAGAGAGTGGGTTTAGGGTCAGAGAGTGGGTTTAGGATGGAGGGTTAGGGTGTAGGGTCAGAGAGTGGGTTTAGGATGGAGGGTTAGGGGTGGAGGGTCAGAGAGTGGGTTTAGGATGGAGGGTTAGGGGTGTAGGGTCATAGAGTGGGTTTAGGATGGAGGGTTAGGGTGTAGGGTCAGAGAGTGGGTTTAGGATGGAGGGTTAGGGGTGTAGGGTCAGAGAGTGGGTTTAGGATGGAGGGTTAGGGTGTAGGGTCAGAGAGTGGGTTTAGGGTTAGAGAGTGGGTTTAGGATGGAGGGTTAGGGTGTAGGGTCAGAGAGTGGGTTTAGGGTTAGAGAGTGGGTTTAGGATGGAGGGTTAGGGTGTAGGGTCAGAGAGTGGGTTTAGGGTTAGAGAGTGGGTTTAGGATGGAGGGTTAGGGTGTAGGGTCAGAGAGTGGGTTTAGGGTTAGAGAGTGGGTTTAGGATGGAGGGTTAGGGTGTAGGGTCAGAGAGTGGGTTTAGGATGGAGGGTTAGGGTGTAGGGTCAGAGAGTGGGTTTAGGATGGAGGGTTAGGGTGTAGGGTCAGAGAGTGGGTTTAGGATGGAGGGTTAGGATGTAGGGTCAGAGAGTGGGTTTAGGGTCAGAGAGTGGGTTTAGGATGGAGGGTTAGGGTGTAGGGTCAGAGAGTGGGTTTAGGGTCAGAGAGTGGGTTTAGGATGGAGGGTTAGGGTGTAGGGTTAGAGAGTGGGTTTAGGATGGAGGGTTAGGGTGTAGGGTTAGAGAGTGGGTTTAGGATGGATGGTTAGGGTGTAGGGTCAGAGAGTGGGTTTAGGATGGAGGGTTAGGGTGTAGGGTCAGAGAGTGGGTTTAGGGTTAGAGAGTGGGTTTAGGATGGAGGGTTAGGGTGTAGGGTCAGAGAGTGGGTTTAGGATGGAGGGTTAGGGTGTAGGGTCAGAGAGTGGGTTTAGGATGGAGGGTTAGGGTGTAGGGTCAGAGACTGGGATTAGGATGGAGGGTTAGGGTGTAGGGTCAGAGAGTGGGTTTAGGATGGAGGGTTAGGGTGTAGGGTCAGAGAGTGGGTTTAGGATGGAGGGTTAGGGTGTAGGGTCAGAGAGTGGGTTTAGGATGGAGGGTTAGGGTGTAGGGTCAGAGAGTGGGTTTAGGATGGAGGGTTAGGGTGTAGGGTCAGAGAGTGGGTTTAGGGTTAGAGAGTGGGTTTCAGATGGAGGGTTAGGGTGTAGGGTCAGAGAGTGGGTTTAGGGTTAGAGAGTGGGTTTAGGATGGAGGGTTATGGTGTAGGGTCAGAGAGTGGGTTTAGGGTTAGAGAGTGGGTTTAGGATGGAGGGTTAGGGTGTAGGGTCAGAGAGTGGGTTTAGGGTTAGAGAGTGGGTTTAGGATGGAGGGTTAGGGTGTAGGGTCAGAGAGTGGGTTTAGGGTTAGAGAGTGGGTTTAGGATGGAGGGTTAGGGTGTAGGGTCAGAGAGTGGGTTTAGGGTTAGAGAGTGGGTTTAGGATGGAGGGTTAGGGTGTAGGGTCAGAGAGTGGGTTTAGGATGGAGGGTTAGGGTGTAGGGTCAGAGAGTGGGTTTAGGATGGAGGGTTAGGGTGTAGGGTCAGAGAGTGGGTTTAGGATGGAGGGTTAGGATGTAGGGTCAGAGAGTGGGTTTAGGGTCAGAGAGTGGGTTTAGGATGGAGGGTTAGGGTGTAGGGTCAGAGAGTGGGTTTAGGGTCAGAGAGTGGGTTTAGGATGGAGGGTTAGGGTGTAGGGTCAGAGAGTGGGTTTAGGATGGAGGGTTAGGGGTGGAGGGTCAGAGAGTGGGTTTAGGATGGAGGGTTAGGGGTGTAGGGTCATAGAGTGGGTTTAGGATGGAGGGTTAGGGTGTAGGGTCAGAGAGTGGGTTTAGGATGGAGGGTTAGGGGTGTAGGGTCAGAGAGTGGGTTTAGGATGGAGGGTTAGGGTGTAGGGTCAGAGAGTGGGTTTAGGGTTAGAGAGTGGGTTTAGGATGGAGGGTTAGGGTGTAGGGTCAGAGAGTGGGTTTAGGGTTAGAGAGTGGGTTTAGGATGGAGGGTTAGGGTGTAGGGTCAGAGAGTGGGTTTAGGGTTAGAGAGTGGGTTTAGGATGGAGGGTTAGGGTGTAGGGTCAGAGAGTGGGTTTAGGATGGAGGGTTAGGGTGTAGGGTCAGAGAGTGGGTTTAGGATGGAGGGTTAGGGTGTAGGGTCAGAGAGTGGGTTTAGGATGGAGGGTTAGGATGTAGGGTCAGAGAGTGGGTTTAGGGTCAGAGAGTGGGTTTAGGATGGAGGGTTAGGGTGTAGGGTCAGAGAGTGGGTTTAGGGTCAGAGAGTGGGTTTAGGATGGAGGGTTAGGGTGTAGGGTCAGAGAGTGGGTTTAGGATGGAGGGTTAGGGGTGGAGGGTCAGAGAGTGGGTTTAGGATGGAGGGTTAGGGGTGTAGGGTCAGAGAGTGGGTTTAGGATGGAGGGTTAGGGTGTAGGGTCAGAGAGTGGGTTTAGGATGGAGGGTTAGGGGTGTAGGGTCAGAGAGTGGGTTTAGGATGGAGGGTTAGGGGTGTAGGGTCAGAGAGTGGGTTTAGGATGGAGGGTTAGGGGTGTAGGGTCAGAGAGTGGGTTTAGGATGGAGGGTTAGGGGTGTAGGGTCAGAGAGTGGGTTTAGGATGGAGGGTTAGGGGTGTAGGGTCAGAGAGTGGTACTAACTGACCGAGGAACATGAGGGCCAGGTAGATCTTCAGAGTGAAGGAAAAGCTGAAGGACGAGCCCAGGACCGTAGGTAGAGGGATGCTGTACAGACGGGTCTCATCGAAGATAGGCAGGGACTGGATCACAGCTATAGCTGAGAGGAAACAGACAGGACAGACAGGAATACATAGCAACACTTGGATATCTTGGTAATAACTAAGTAATATCTTGTTTGACTACAAACATCATACCACTATTATTTACATACAATGTACATAATACGTGAATATAGCAGGCATAGAGCTCTCTGAGAGTGTGTGTGTGGTGTGTGGTGCGTGTGTGGTGTGGTGTGGTGTGTTGTGTGTGTGGTGTGGTGCGTGGTGTGTGTGGTGTGGTGTGTGGTGCGTGGTGTGTGTGTGGTGTGTGGTGTGTGGTGCGTGGTGTGTGTGTGGTGTGGTGTGTTGTGTGTGTGTGTGTGGTGTGTGGTGTGTGTGTGGTGTGGTGTGTGGTGCGTGGTGTGTGTGTGGTGTGGTGTGTGGTGCGTGGTGTGTGTGTGTGTGTGGTGTGGTGTGGTGTGTTGTGTGTGGTGTGTTGTGTGTGGTGTGTTGTGTGTGGTGTGTGGTGTGTGACAGGCCCACTGACCCTCTGCTAGCACCCCCAGAGGGTAGAGGGGCATCCAGATGGAGTATCTGAGCCAGGTCAGCAGCTTCCAGTCTGTGTCGATGCAGGCCAGCATGTAGAATGGATACCTGGGACAGACAACAAAACAACAGGTTTAATTAGCATCATTCACAAGCACTGAGCAATACAATGCAGGTCAATGTGTAGAATGGATACCTGGGAAATGCTTACAACTAGTCTCACTAGCTGGTCCATTCATTTACATTTACATTTAAGTCATTTAGCAGACGCTCTTATCCAGAGCGACTTACAAATTGGTGCATTCACCTTATGACATCCAGTGGAACAGCCACTTTACAATAGTGCATCTAAATATTTTAAGGGGGGAGGGGGTGAGAAGGATTACTTTATCCTATCCTAAGTATTCCTTAAAGAGGTGGGGTTTCAGGTGTCTCCGGAAGGTGGTGATTGACTCCGCTGTCCTGGCGTCGTGAGGGAGTTTGTTCCACCATTGGGGGGCCAGAGCAGCGAACAGTTTTGACTGAGCTGAGCGGGAACAGTACTTCCTCAGTGGTAGGGAGGCGAGCAGGCCAGAGGTGGATGAACGCAGTGCCCTTATTTGGGTGTAGGGCCTGATCAGAGCCTGGAGGTACTGAGGTGCCGTTCCCCTCACAGCTCCGTAGGCAAGCACCATGGTCTTGTAGCGGATGCGAGCTTCAACTGGAAGCCAGTGGAGAGAACGGAGGAGCGGGGTGACGTGAGAGAACTTGGGAAGGTTGAACACTAGACGGGCTGCGGCGTTCTGGATGAGTTGTAGGGGTTTAATGGCACAGACAGGGAGCCCAGCCAACAGCGAGTTGCAGTAATCCAGACGGGAGATGACAAGTGCCTGGATTAGGACCTGCGCCGCTTCCTGTGTGAGGCAGGGTCGTACTCTGCGGATGTTGTAGAGCATGAACCTACAACATGGTTACAACTAGCCTCACTAGCTGGTCTATTCATGGTTACAACTAGTCTCACTAGCTGGTCTATTCATGGTTACAACTAGCCTCACTAGCTGGTCTATTCATGGTTACAACTAGCCTCACTAGCTGGTCTATTCATGGTTACAATTACATTTACATTTAAGTCATTTAGCAGACGCTCTTATCCAGAGCGACTTACAAATTGGACTAGCCTCACTAGCTGGTCTATTCATGGTTACAACTAGTCTCACTAGCTGGTCTATTCATGGTTACAACTAGTCTCACTAGCTGGTCTATTCTATTCTAGCCTGGTTCCTCTCTAGGTTTCTAATCTCCACCCGGCACAACCAGAAGAGGACTGGCCACCCCTCGGAGCCTGGTTCCTCTCTAGGTTTCTAATCTCCACCCGGCACAACCAGAAGAGGACTGGCCACACCTCGGAGCCTGGTTCCTCTCTAGGTTTCTAATCTCCACCCGGCACAGCCAGAAGAGGACTGGCCACCCCTCGGAGCCTGGTTCCTCTCTAGGTTTCTAATCTCCACCCGGCACAGCCAGAAGAGGACTGGCCACCCCTCGGAGCCTGGTTCCTCTCTAGGTTTCTAATCTCCACCCGGCACAGCCAGAAGAGGACTGGCCACACCTCGGAGCCTGGTTCCTCTCTAGGTTTCTAATCTCCACCCGGCACAGCCAGAAGAGGACTGGCCACACCTCGGAGCCTGGTTCCTCTCTAGGTTTCTAATCTCCACCCGGCACAGCCAGAAGAGGACTGGCCACCCCTCAGAGCCTGGTTCCTCTCGAGGTTTCTAATCTCCACCCGGCACAGCCAGAAGAGGACTGACCACATCTCGGAGCCTGGTTCCTCTCTAGGTTTCTAATCTCCACCCGGCACAGCCAGAAGACGACTGGCCACCCCTCGGAGCCTGGTTCCTCTCTAGGTTTCTAATCTCCACCCGGCACAGCCAGAAGAGGACTGGCCACCCCTCGGAGCCTGGTTCCTCTCTAGGTTTCTAATCTCCACCCGGCACAGCCAGAAGAGGACTGGCCACCCCTCGGAGCCTGGTTCCTCTCTAGGTTTCTAATCTCCACCCGGCACAGCCAGAAGAGGACTGGCCACCCCTCGGAGCCTGGTTCCTCTCTAGGTTTCTAATCTCCACCCGGCACAGCCAGAAGAGGACTGGCCACCCCTCGGAGCCTGGTTCCTCTCTAGGTTTCTAATCTCCACCCGGCACAGCCAGAAGAGGACTGGCCACCCCTCGGAGCCTGGTTCCTCTCTAGGTTTCTAATCTCCACCCGGCACAGCCAGAAGAGGACTGGCCACCCCTCGGAGCCTGGTTCCTCTCTAGGTTTCTAATCTCCACCCGGCACAGCCAGAAGAGGACTGGCCACCCCTCGGAGCCTGGTTCCTCTCTAGGTTTCTAATCTCCACCCGGCACAGCCAGAAGAGGACTGGCCACACCTCGGAGCCTGGTTCCTCTCTAGGTTTCTAATCTCCACCCGGCACAGCCAGAAGAGGACTGGCCACCCCTCGGAGCCTGGTTCCTCTCTAGGTTTCTAATCTCCACCCGGCACAGCCAGAAGAGGACTGGCCACCCCTCGGAGCCTGGTTCCTCTCTAGGTTTCTAATCTCCACCCGGCACAGCCAGAAGAGGACTGGCCACCCCTCAGAGCCTGGTTCCTCTCTAGGTTACCTCTTAGATTCCTGCCTTTCTAGGGAGTGTTTCCTAGCCACCGTGCTTCTACATCTGCATTACTTGCTGTTTGGGGTTTTAGGCTGGGTTTCTATACAGCACTTTGTGACATCGTCTGATGTAAGAAGGGCTTTATACGTACATTTAATTGATTGATGACAATTTCCTTACACCATATTTCTTACACCAAACCACTCTTTAGGATACTTCGATCGCAGGTGAGGAGACTAAAGTTAAGGTTATAGAAAAAGAGTTAAGGAAAACCCATGAAAACAATATAAACCATTTACCCTGGTCGTTTCAGTCTCCAGATCTCAACCCAACTCAACACTTCTGGGAGATTCTGTTGCAGAGCCTGACATGGTGTTTTGCACCGCCAGCAACAAAACACCACATTATGGAATTTTCTGGTGGAAGAATGATGTCACATCCCTCCAATAGAATGATGTCACATCCCTCCAATAGAATGATGTCACATCCCTCCAATAGAATGATGTCACATCCCTCCAATAGAATGATATCACATCCCTCCAATAAAACGATGTCACATCCCTCCAATAGAATGATATCACATCCCTCCAATAGAATGATATCACATCCCTCCAATAAACGATGTCACATCCCTCCAATAGAATGATGTCTCATCCCTCCAATAGAATGGTGTCTCATCCCTCCAATAGAATGGTGTCTCATCCCTCCAATAGAATGGTGCCTCATCCCTCCAATAGAATGGTGTCTTATCCCTCCAATAGTATGGTGTCTGATCCCTCCAATAGAATGATGTCTCATCCCTCCAATAGAATGATGTCTCATCCCTCCAATAGAATGATGTCACATCCCTCCAATAGAATGATGTCTCATCCCTCCAATAGAATGATGTCTCATCCCTCCAATAGAATGGTGTCTCATCCCTCCAATAGAATGGTGTCTCATCCCTCCAATAGAATGGTGTCTCATCCCTCCAATAGAATGATGTCTCACCTGTAGATCTATATTAACTATAGAGGTAGAGTCACCTGTAGATCTATATTAACTATAGAGGTAGAGTCACCTGTAGATCTATATTGACTATAGAGGTAGAGTCACCTGTAGATCTATATTAACTATAGAGGTAGAGTCACCTGTAGATCTATATTGACTATACTATAGAGGTAGAGTCACCTGTAGATCTATATTGACTATAGAGGTAGAGTCACCTGTAGTTCTATATTGACTATAGAGGTAGAGTCACCTGTAGTTCTATATTAACTATAGAGGTAGAGTCACCTGTAGATCTATATTAACTATAGAGGTAGAGTCACCTGTAGTTCTATATTGACTATAGAGGTAGAGTCACCTGTAGATCTATATTAACTATAGAGGTAGAGTCACCTGTAGATCTATATTAACTATAGAGGTAGAGTCACCTGTAGATCTATATTAACTATAGAGGTAGAGTCACCTGTAGATCTATATTAACTATAGAGGTAGAGTCACCTGTAGATCTATATTAACTATAGAGGTAGAGTCACCTGTAGTTCTATATTAACTATAGAGGTAGAGTCACCTGTAGATCTATATTAACTATAGAGGTAGAGTCACCTGTAGATCTATATTAACTATAGAGGTAGAGTCACCTGTAGATCTATATTAACTATAGAGGTAGAGTCACCTGTAGATCTATATTAACTATAGAGGTAGAGTCACCTGTAGATCTATATTAACTATAGAGGTAGAGTCACCTGTAGATCTATATTAACTATAGAGGTAGAGTCACCTGTAGATCTATATTAACTATAGAGGTAGAGTCACCTGTAGATCTATATTAACTATAGAGGTAGAGTCACCTGTAGATCTATATTAACTATAGAGGTAGAGTCACCTGTAGATCTATATTAACTATAGAGGTAGAGTCACCTGTAGTTCTATATTAACTATAGAGGTAGAGTCACCTGTAGATCTATATTAACTATAGAGGTAGAGTCACCTGTAGATCTATATTAACTATAGAGGTAGAGTCACCTGTAGATCTATATTAACTATAGAGGTAGAGTCACCTGTAGTTCTATATTAACTATAGAGGTAGAGTCACCTGTAGATCTATATTAACTATAGAGGTAGAGTCACCTGTAGATCTATATTAACTATAGAGGTAGAGTCACCTGTAGATCTATATTAACTATAGAGGTAGAGTCACCTGTAGATCTATATTAACTATAGAGGTAGAGTCACCTGTAGATCTATATTAACTATAGAGGTAGAGTCACCTGTAGTTCTATATTGACTATAGAGGTAGAGTCACCTGTAGTTCTATATTAACTATAGAGGTAGAGTCACCTGTAGATCTATATTAACTATAGAGGTAGAGTCACCTGTAGATCTATATTGACTATAGAGGTAGAGTCACCTGTAGATCTATATTAACTATAGAGGTAGAGTCACCTGTAGTTCTATATTGACTATAGAGGTAGAGTCACCTGTAGTTCTATATTAACTATAGAGGTAGAGTCACCTGTAGATCTATATTAACTATAGAGGTAGAGTCACCTGTAGATCTATATTGACTATAGAGGTAGAGTCACCTGTAGATCTATATTAACTATAGAGGTAGAGTGACCTGTAGATCTATATTGACTATAGAGGTAGAGTCACCTGTAGATCTATATTAACTATAGAGGTAGAGTCACCTGTAGATCTATATTAACTATAGAGGTAGAGTCACCTGTAGTTCTATATTAACTATAGAGGTAGAGTCACCTGTAGATCTATATTGACTATAGAGGTAGAGTCACCTGTAGATCTATATTAACTATAGAGGTAGAGTCACCTGTAGATCTATATTAACTATAGAGGTAGAGTCACCTGTAGATCTATATTAACTATAGAGGTAGAGTCACCTGTAGATCTATATTAACTATAGATGTAGAGTCACCTGTAGATCTATATTGACTATAGAGGTAGAGTCACCTGTAGATCTATATTGACTATAGAGGTAGAGTCACCTGTAGATCTATATTAACTATACTATAGAGGTAGAGTCACCTGTAGATCTATATTGACTATAGAGGTAGAGTCACCTGTAGATCTATATTAACTATAGAGGTAGAGTCACCTGTAGATCTATATTAACTATACTATAGAGGTAGAGTCACCTGTAGATCTATATTGACTATAGAGGTAGAGTCACCTGTAGATCTATATTAACTATAGAGGTAGAGTCACCTGTAGATCTATATTAACTATAGAGGTAGAGTCACCTGTAGTTCTATATTAACTATAGAGGTAGAGTCACCTGTAGATCTATATTGACTATAGAGGTAGAGTCACCTGTAGATCTATATTGACTATAGAGGTAGAGTCACCTGTAGATCTATATTGACTATAGAGGTAGAGTCACCTGTAGATCTATATTAACTATACTATAGAGGTAGAGTCACCTGTAGATCTATATTAACTATACTATAGAGGTAGAGTCACCTGTAGATCTATATTAACTATACTATAGAGGTAGAGTCACCTGTAGATCTATATTAACTATAGAGGTAGAGTCACCTGTAGATCTATATTAACTATAGAGGTAGAGTCACCTGTAGTTCTATATTGACTATAGAGGTAGAGTCACCTGTAGATCTATATTGACTATAGAGGTAGAGTCACCTGTAGATCTTTATTAACTATAGAGGTAGAGTCACCTGTAGTTCTATATTGACTATAGAGGTAGAGTCACCTGTAGATCTATATTGACTATAGAGGTAGAGTCACCTGTAGATCTATATTAACTATAGAGGTAGAGTCACCTGTAGATCTATATTAACTATAGAGGTAGAGTCACCTGTAGATCTATATTAACTATAGAGGTAGAGTCACCTGTAGATCTATATTGACTATAGAGGTAGATTCACCTGTAGATCTATATTGACTATACTATAGAGGTAGAGTCACCTGTAGTTCTATATTAACTATAGAGGTAGAGTCACCTGTAGTTCTATATTGACTATAGAGGTAGATTCACCTGTAGATCTATATTGACTATAGAGGTAGAGTCACCTGTAGATCTATATTAACTATAGAGGTAGAGTCACCTGTAGATCTATATTAACTATAGAGGTAGAGTCACCTGTAGTTCTATATTGACTATAGAGGTAGAGTCACCTGTATATCTATATTGACTATAGAGGTAGAGTCACCTGTAGATCTATATTAACTATACTATAGAGGTAGAGTCACCTGTAGATCTATATTAACTATAGAGGTAGAGTCACCTGTAGATCTATATTGACTATAGAGGTAGAGTCACCTGTAGATCTATATTAACTATAGAGGTAGAGTCACCTGTAGTTCTATATTGACTATACTATAGAGGTAGAGTCACCTGTAGATCTATATTAACTATACTATAGAGGTAGAGTCACCTGTAGATCTATATTAACTATACTATAGAGGTAGAGTCACCTGTAGATCTATATTAACTATACTATAGAGGTAGAGTCTCCTGTAGATCTATATTAACTATAGAGGTAGAGTCACCTGTAGTTCTATATTGACTATAGAGGTAGATTCACCTGTAGATCTATATTGACTATACTATAGAGGTAGAGTCACCTGTAGTTCTATATTGACTATACTATAGAGGTAGAGTCACCTGTAGTTCTATATTAACTATAGAGGTAGAGTCACCTGTAGATCTATATTAACTATAGAGGTAGAGTCACCTGTAGATCTATATTAACTATAGAGGTAGAGTCACCTGTAGATCTATATTAACTATAGAGGTAGAGTCACCTGTAGATCTATATTGACTATAGAGGTAGAGTCACCTGTAGATCTATATTAACTATAGAGGTAGAGTCACCTGTAGATCTATATTAACTATAGAGGTAGAGTCACCTGTAGATCTATATTAACTATAGAGGTAGAGTCACCTGTAGATCTATATTAACTATACTATAGAGGTAGAGTCACCTGTAGATCTATATTAACTATACTATAGAGGTAGAGTCACCTGTAGATCTATATTAACTATAGAGGTAGAGTCACCTGTAGATCTATATTAACTATAGAGGTAGAGTCACCTGTTGATCTATATTAACTATAGAGGTAGAGTCACCTGTAGATCTATATTGACTATAGAGGTAGAGTCACCTGTAGATCTATATTAACTATAGAGGTAGAGTCACCTGTAGATCTATATTAACTATAGAGGTAGATTCACCTGTAGATCTATATTGACTATAGAGGTAGAGTCACCTGTAGATCTATATTAACTATACTATAGAGGTAGAGTCACCTGTAGATCTATATTAACTATACTATAGAGGTAGAGTCACCTGTAGATCTATATTAACTATAGAGGTAGAGTCACCTGTAGATCTATATTAACTATAGAGGTAGAGTCACCTGTAGATCTATATTAACTATAGAGGTAGAGTCACCTGTAGATCTATATTAACTATACTATAGAGGTAGAGTCACCTGTAGATCTATATTGACTATAGAGGTAGAGTCACCTGTAGTTCTATATTAACTATAGAGGTAGAGTCACCTGTAGTTCTATATTAACTATAGAGGTAGAGTCACCTGTAGATCTATATTAACTATAGAGGTAGAGTCACCTGAATATCTATATTAACTATAGAGGTAGAGTCACCTGTAGATCTATATTGACTATAGAGGTAGAGTCACCTGAAGATCTATATTAACTATAGAGGTAGAGTCACCTGTAGATCTATATTGACTATAGAGGTAGAGTCACCTGAATATCTATATTAACTATAGAGGTAGAGTCACCTGTAGATCTATATTAACTATAGAGGTAGAGTCACCTGTAGATCTATATTAACTATAGAGGTAGAGTCACCTGTAGTTCTATATTAACTATAGAGGTAGAGTCACCTGTAGATCTATATTAACTATAGAGGTAGAGTCACCTGTAGATCTATATTAACTATAGAGGTAGAGTCACCTGTAGTTCTATATTAACTATAGAGGTAGATTCACCTGTAGATCTATATTAACTATAGAGGTAGAGTCACCTGTAGATCTATATTAACTATAGAGGTAGAGTCACCTGTAGTTCTATATTAACTATAGAGGTAGAGTCACCTGTAGATCTATATTAACTATAGAGGTAGAGTCACCTGTAGATCTATATTAACTATAGAGGTAGAGTCACCTGTAGTTCTATATTAACTATAGAGGTAGAGTCACCTGTAGATCTATATTAACTAGAGGTAGAGTCACCTGTAGATCTATATTAACTATAGAGGTAGAGTCACCTGTAGTTCTATATTAACTATAGAGGTAGAGTCACCTGTAGATCTATATTAACTATAGAGGTAGAGTCACCTGTAGATCTATATTGACTATAGAGGTAGAGTCACCTGTAGATCTATATTAACTATAGAGGTAGAGTCACCTGTAGATCTATATTGACTATAGAGGTAGAGTCACCTGTAGATCTATATTGACTATAGAGGTAGAGTCACCTGTATATCTATATTGACTATAGAGGTAGAGTCACCTGTATATCTATATTGACTATAGAGGTAGAATCACCTGTAGATCTATATTAACTATACTATAGAGGTAGAGTCACCTGTAGATCTATATTGACTATAGAGGTAGAGTCACCTGTATATCTATATTGACTATAGAGGTAGAGTCACCTGTAGATCTATATTGACTATAGAGGTAGAGTCACCTGTAGATCTATATTAACTATAGAGGTAGAGTCACCTGTAGATCTATATTAACTATACTAGAGGTAGAGTCACCTGTAGATCTATATTAACTATACTATAGAGGTAGAGTCACCTGTAGATCTATATTAACTATACTATAGAGGTAGAGTCACCTGTAGATCTATATTAACTATAGAGGTAGAGTCACCTGTAGTTCTATATTGACTATAGAGGTAGATTCACCTGTAGATCTATATTGACTATAGAGGTAGAGTCACCTGAAGATCTATATTAACTATAGAGGTAGAGTCACCTGTAGTTCTATATTAACTATAGAGGTAGAGTCACCTGTAGTTCTATATTGACTATAGAGGTAGATTCACCTGTAGATCTATATTGACTATAGAGGTAGAGTCACCTGTAGATCTATATTAACTATAGAGGTAGAGTCACCTGTAGATCTATATTAACTATAGAGGTAGAGTCACCTGTAGTTCTATATTGACTATAGAGGTAGAGTCACCTGTATATCTATATTGACTATAGAGGTAGAGTCACCTGTAGATCTATATTAACTATACTATAGAGGTAGAGTCACCTGTAGATCTATATTAACTATAGAGGTAGAGTCACCTGTAGATCTATATTGACTATAGAGGTAGAGTCACCTGTAGATCTATATTAACTATAGAGGTAGAGTCACCTGTAGTTCTATATTGACTATATTAACTACTATAGAGGTAGAGTCACCTGTAGATCTATATTAACTATACTATAGAGGTAGAGTCACCTGTAGATCTATATTAACTATACTATAGAGGTAGAGTCACCTGTAGATCTATATTAACTATACTATAGAGGTAGAGTCTCCTGTAGATCTATATTAACTATAGAGGTAGAGTCACCTGTAGTTCTATATTGACTATAGAGGTAGATTCACCTGTAGATCTATATTGACTATACTATAGAGGTAGAGTCACCTGTAGTTCTATATTGACTATACTATAGAGGTAGAGTCACCTGTAGTTCTATATTAACTATAGAGGTAGAGTCACCTGTAGATCTATATTAACTATAGAGGTAGAGTCACCTGTAGATCTATATTAACTATAGAGGTAGAGTCACCTGTAGATCTATATTAACTATAGAGGTAGAGTCACCTGTAGATCTATATTGACTATAGAGGTAGAGTCACCTGTAGATCTATATTAACTATAGAGGTAGAGTCACCTGTAGATCTATATTAACTATAGAGGTAGATTCACCTGTAGATCTATATTGACTATAGAGGTAGAGTCACCTGTAGATCTATATTAACTATACTATAGAGGTAGAGTCACCTGTAGATCTATATTAACTATACTATAGAGGTAGAGTCACCTGTAGATCTATATTAACTATAGAGGTAGAGTCACCTGTAGATCTATATTAACTATAGAGGTAGAGTCACCTGTTGATCTATATTAACTATAGAGGTAGAGTCACCTGTAGATCTATATTGACTATAGAGGTAGAGTCACCTGTAGATCTATATTAACTATAGAGGTAGAGTCACCTGTAGATCTATATTAACTATAGAGGTAGATTCACCTGTAGATCTATATTGACTATAGAGGTAGAGTCACCTGTAGATCTATATTAACTATACTATAGAGGTAGAGTCACCTGTAGATCTATATTAACTATACTATAGAGGTAGAGTCACCTGTAGATCTATATTAACTATAGAGGTAGAGTCACCTGTAGATCTATATTAACTATAGAGGTAGAGTCACCTGTAGATCTATATTAACTATAGAGGTAGAGTCACCTGTAGATCTATATTAACTATACTATAGAGGTAGAGTCACCTGTAGATCTATATTGACTATAGAGGTAGAGTCACCTGTAGTTCTATATTAACTATAGAGGTAGAGTCACCTGTAGTTCTATATTAACTATAGAGGTAGAGTCACCTGTAGATCTATATTAACTATAGAGGTAGAGTCACCTGAATATCTATATTAACTATAGAGGTAGAGTCACCTGTAGATCTATATTGACTATAGAGGTAGAGTCACCTGAAGATCTATATTAACTATAGAGGTAGAGTCACCTGTAGATCTATATTGACTATAGAGGTAGAGTCACCTGAATATCTATATTAACTATAGAGGTAGAGTCACCTGTAGATCTATATTAACTATAGAGGTAGAGTCACCTGTAGATCTATATTAACTATAGAGGTAGAGTCACCTGTAGTTCTATATTAACTATAGAGGTAGAGTCACCTGTAGATCTATATTAACTATAGAGGTAGAGTCACCTGTAGATCTATATTAACTATAGAGGTAGAGTCACCTGTAGTTCTATATTAACTATAGAGGTAGATTCACCTGTAGATCTATATTAACTATAGAGGTAGAGTCACCTGTAGATCTATATTAACTATAGAGGTAGAGTCACCTGTAGTTCTATATTAACTATAGAGGTAGAGTCACCTGTAGATCTATATTAACTATAGAGGTAGAGTCACCTGTAGATCTATATTAACTATAGAGGTAGAGTCACCTGTAGTTCTATATTAACTATAGAGGTAGAGTCACCTGTAGATCTATATTAACTAGAGGTAGAGTCACCTGTAGATCTATATTAACTATAGAGGTAGAGTCACCTGTAGTTCTATATTAACTATAGAGGTAGAGTCACCTGTAGATCTATATTAACTATAGAGGTAGAGTCACCTGTAGATCTATATTGACTATAGAGGTAGAGTCACCTGTAGATCTATATTAACTATAGAGGTAGAGTCACCTGTAGATCTATATTGACTATAGAGGTAGAGTCACCTGTAGATCTATATTGACTATAGAGGTAGAGTCACCTGTATATCTATATTGACTATAGAGGTAGAGTCACCTGTATATCTATATTGACTATAGAGGTAGAATCACCTGTAGATCTATATTAACTATACTATAGAGGTAGAGTCACCTGTAGATCTATATTGACTATAGAGGTAGAGTCACCTGTAGATCTATATTGACTATAGAGGTAGAGTCACCTGTAGATCTATATTAACTATAGAGGTAGAGTCACCTGTAGATCTATATTAACTATACTAGAGGTAGAGTCACCTGTAGATCTATATTAACTATACTATAGAGGTAGAGTCACCTGTAGATCTATATTAACTATACTATAGAGGTAGAGTCACCTGTAGATCTATATTAACTATAGAGGTAGAGTCACCTGTAGTTCTATATTGACTATAGAGGTAGATTCACCTGTAGATCTATATTGACTATAGAGGTAGAGTCACCTGAAGATCTATATTAACTATAGAGGTAGAGTCACCTGTAGATCTATATTGACTATAGAGGTAGAGTCACCTGAATATCTATATTAACTATAGAGGTAGAGTCACCTGTAGATCTATATTAACTATAGAGGTAGAGTCACCTGTAGATCTATATTAACTATAGAGGTAGAGTCACCTGTAGTTCTATATTAACTATAGAGGTAGAGTCACCTGTAGTTCTATATTAACTATAGAGGTAGAGTCACCTGTAGATCTATATTAACTATAGAGGTAGAGTCACCTGTAGATCTATATTAACTATAGAGGTAGAGTCACCTGTAGTTCTATATTAACTATAGAGGTAGATTCACCTGTAGATCTATATTAACTATAGAGGTAGAGTCACCTGTAGATCTATATTAACTATAGAGGTAGAGTCACCTGTAGTTCTATATTAACTATAGAGGTAGAGTCACCTGTAGATCTATATTAACTATAGAGGTAGAGTCACCTGTAGATCTATATTAACTATAGAGGTAGAGTCACCTGTAGTTCTATATTAACTATAGAGGTAGAGTCACCTGTAGATCTATATTAACTAGAGGTAGAGTCACCTGTAGATCTATATTAACTATAGAGGTAGAGTCACCTGTAGATCTATATTGACTATAGAGGTAGAGTCACCTGTAGATCTATATTGACTATAGAGGTAGAGTCACCTGTAGATCTATATTAACTATAGAGGTAGAGTCACCTGTAGATCTATATTGACTATAGAGGTAGAGTCACCTGTATATCTATATTGACTATAGAGGTAGAGTCACCTGTAGATCTATATTAACTATACTATAGAGGTAGAGTCACCTGTAGATCTATATTAACTATACTATAGAGGTAGAGTCACCTGTAGATCTATATTGACTATAGAGGTAGAGTCACCTGTATATCTATATTGACTATAGAGGTAGAGTCACCTGTAGATCTATATTGACTATAGAGGTAGAGTCACCTGTAGTTCTATATTGACTATAGAGGTAGATTCACCTGTAGATCTATATTGACTATACTATAGAGGTAGAGTCACCTGTAGTTCTATATTGACTATAGAGGTAGAGTCACCTGTAGTTCTATATTAACTATAGAGGTAGAGTCACCTGTAGATCTATATTAACTAGAGGTAGAGTCACCTGTAGATCTATATTAACTATAGAGGTAGAGTCACCTGTAGTTCTATATTAACTATAGAGGTAGAGTCACCTGTAGATCTATATTAACTATAGAGGTAGAGTCACCTGTAGATCTATATTGACTATAGAGGTAGAGTCACCTGTAGATCTATATTAACTATAGAGGTAGAGTCACCTGTAGATCTATATTGACTATAGAGGTAGAGTCACCTGTAGATCTATATTGACTATAGAGGTAGAGTCACCTGTAGATCTATATTAACTATACTATAGAGGTAGAGTCACCTGTAGATCTATATTAACTATACTATAGAGGTAGAGTCACCTGTAGATCTATATTGACTATAGAGGTAGAGTCACCTGTATATCTATATTGACTATAGAGGTAGAGTCACCTGTAGATCTATATTGACTATAGAGGTAGAGTCACCTGTAGTTCTATATTGACTATAGAGGTAGATTCACCTGTAGATCTATATTGACTATACTATAGAGGTAGAGTCACCTGTAGTTCTATATTGACTATACTATAGAGGTAGAGTCACCTGTAGATCTATATTAACTATACTATAGAGGTAGAGTCACCTGTAGATCTATATTAACTATACTATAGAGGTAGAGTCACCTGTAGATCTATATTAACTATACTATAGAGGTAGAGTCACCTGTAGATCTATATTAACTATACTATAGAGGTAGAGTCACCTCTAGATCTATATTGACTATAGAGGTAGAGTCACCTGTAGATCTATATTAACTATAGAGGTAGAGTCACCTGTAGATCTATATTGACTATACTATAGAGGTAGAGTCACCTGTAGATCTATATTGACTATAGAGGTAGAGTCACCTGTAGATCTATATTAACTATACTATAGAGGTAGAGTCACCTGTAGATCTATATTAACTATACTATAGAGGTAGAGTCACCTGTAGATCTATATTGACTATAGAGGTAGAGTCACCTGTAGATCTATATTGACTATAGAGGTAGAGTCACCTGTATATCTATATTGACTATAGAGGTAGAGTCACCTGTAGATCTATATTAACTATACTATAGAGGTAGAGTCACCTGTAGATCTATATTAACTATACTATAGAGGTAGAGTCACCTGTAGATCTATATTGACTATAGAGGTAGAGTCACCTGTAGATCTATATTGACTATAGAGGTAGATTCACCTGTAGATCTATATTGACTATAGAGGTAGAGTCACCTGTAGATCTATATTGACTATACTATAGAGGTAGAGTCACCTGTAGATCTATATTAACTATACTATAGAGGTAGAGTCACCTGTAGATCTATATTAACTATACTATAGAGGTAGAGTCACCTGTAGATCTATATTAACTATACTATAGAGGTAGAGTCACCTGTAGATCTATATTAACTATACTATAGAGGTAGAGTCACCTGTAGATCTATATTAACTATACTATAGAGGTAGAGTCACCTGTAGATCTATATTAACTATACTATAGAGGTAGAGTCACCTGTAGATCTATATTAACTATACTATAGAGGTAGAGTCACCTGTAGATCTATATTAACTATACTATAGAGGTAGAGTCACCTGTAGATCTATATTAACTATACTATAGAGGTAGAGTCACCTGTAGATCTATATTAACTATACTATAGAGGTAGAGTCTCCTGTAGATCTATATTAACTATAGAGGTAGAGTCACCTGTAGTTCTATATTGACTATAGAGGTAGATTCACCTGTAGATGTATATTGACTATACTATAGAGGTAGAGTCACCTGTAGTTCTATATTGACTATACTATAGAGGTAGAGTCACCTGTAGTTCTATATTGACTATAGAGGTAGATTCACCTGTAGATCTATATTGACTATACTATAGAGGTAGAGTCACCTGTAGTTCTATATTGACTATAGAGGTAGAGTCACCTGTAGTTCTATATTAACTATAGAGGTAGAGTCACCTGTAGATCTATATTAACTAGAGGTAGAGTCACCTGTAGATCTATATTAACTATAGAGGTAGAGTCACCTGTAGTTCTATATTAACTATAGAGGTAGAGTCACCTGTAGATCTATATTAACTATAGAGGTAGAGTCACCTGTAGATCTATATTGACTATAGAGGTAGAGTCACCTGTAGATCTATATTAACTATAGAGGTAGAGTCACCTGTAGATCTATATTGACTATAGAGGTAGAGTCACCTGTAGATCTATATTGACTATAGAGGTAGAGTCACCTGTAGATCTATATTAACTATACTATAGAGGTAGAGTCACCTGTAGATCTATATTAACTATACTATAGAGGTAGAGTCACCTGTAGATCTATATTGACTATAGAGGTAGAGTCACCTGTATATCTATATTGACTATAGAGGTAGAGTCACCTGTAGATCTATATTGACTATAGAGGTAGAGTCACCTGTAGTTCTATATTGACTATAGAGGTAGATTCACCTGTAGATCTATATTGACTATACTATAGAGGTAGAGTCACCTGTAGTTCTATATTGACTATACTATAGAGGTAGAGTCACCTGTAGATCTATATTAACTATACTATAGAGGTAGAGTCACCTGTAGATCTATATTAACTATACTATAGAGGTAGAGTCACCTGTAGATCTATATTAACTATACTATAGAGGTAGAGTCACCTGTAGATCTATATTAACTATACTATAGAGGTAGAGTCACCTCTAGATCTATATTGACTATAGAGGTAGAGTCACCTGTAGATCTATATTAACTATAGAGGTAGAGTCACCTGTAGATCTATATTGACTATACTATAGAGGTAGAGTCACCTGTAGATCTATATTGACTATAGAGGTAGAGTCACCTGTAGATCTATATTAACTATACTATAGAGGTAGAGTCACCTGTAGATCTATATTAACTATACTATAGAGGTAGAGTCACCTGTAGATCTATATTGACTATAGAGGTAGAGTCACCTGTAGATCTATATTGACTATAGAGGTAGAGTCACCTGTATATCTATATTGACTATAGAGGTAGAGTCACCTGTAGATCTATATTAACTATACTATAGAGGTAGAGTCACCTGTAGATCTATATTAACTATACTATAGAGGTAGAGTCACCTGTAGATCTATATTGACTATAGAGGTAGAGTCACCTGTAGATCTATATTGACTATAGAGGTAGATTCACCTGTAGATCTATATTGACTATAGAGGTAGATTCACCTGTAGATCTATATTGACTATACTATAGAGGTAGAGTCACCTGTAGATCTATATTAACTATACTATAGAGGTAGAGTCACCTGTAGATCTATATTAACTATACTATAGAGGTAGAGTCACCTGTAGATCTATATTAACTATACTATAGAGGTAGAGTCACCTGTAGATCTATATTAACTATACTATAGAGGTAGAGTCACCTGTAGATCTATATTAACTATACTATAGAGGTAGAGTCACCTGTAGATCTATATTAACTATACTATAGAGGTAGAGTCACCTGTAGATCTATATTAACTATACTATAGAGGTAGAGTCACCTGTAGATCTATATTAACTATACTATAGAGGTAGAGTCACCTGTAGATCTATATTAACTATACTATAGAGGTAGAGTCACCTGTAGATCTATATTAACTATACTATAGAGGTAGAGTCTCCTGTAGATCTATATTAACTATAGAGGTAGAGTCACCTGTAGTTCTATATTGACTATAGAGGTAGATTCACCTGTAGATCTATATTGACTATACTATAGAGGTAGAGTCACCTGTAGTTCTATATTGACTATACTATAGAGGTAGAGTCACCTGTAGTTCTATATTAACTATAGAGGTAGAGTCACCTGTAGATCTATATTAACTATAGAGGTAGAGTCACCTGTAGATCTATATTAACTATAGAGGTAGATTCACCTGTAGATCTATATTGACTATAGAGGTAGAGTCACCTGTAGATCTATATTAACTATACTATAGAGGTAGAGTCACCTGTAGATCTATATTAACTATACTATAGAGGTAGAGTCACCTGTAGATCTATATTGACTATAGAGGTAGAGTCACCTGTAGTTCTATATTAACTATAGAGGTAGAGTCACCTGTAGATCTATATTAACTATAGAGGTAGAGTCACCTGTAGATCTATATTAACTATAGAGGTAGAGTCACCTGTAGATCTATATTGACTATAGAGGTAGAGTCACCTGAAGATCTATATTAACTATAGAGGTAGAGTCACCTGTAGATCTATATTAACTATACTATAGAGGTAGAGTCACCTGTAGATCTATATTGACTATAGAGGTAGAGTCACCTGAAGATCTATATTAACTATAGAGGTAGAGTCACCTGTAGATCTATATTAACTATAGAGGTAGAGTCACCTGTAGTTCTATATTAACTATAGAGGTAGAGTCACCTGTAGATCTATATTAACTAGAGGTAGAGTCACCTGTAGATCTATATTAACTATAGAGGTAGAGTCACCTGTAGTTCTATATTAACTATAGAGGTAGAGTCACCTGTAGATCTATATTAACTATAGAGGTAGAGTCACCTGTAGATCTATATTGACTATAGAGGTAGAGTCACCTGTAGATCTATATTAACTATAGAGGTAGAGTCACCTGTAGATCTATATTGACTATAGAGGTAGAGTCACCTGTAGATCTATATTGACTATAGAGGTAGAGTCACCTGTATATCTATATTGACTATAGAGGTAGAGTCACCTGTATATCTATATTGACTATAGAGGTAGAATCACCTGTAGATCTATATTAACTATACTATAGAGGTAGAGTCACCTGTAGATCTATATTGACTATAGAGGTAGAGTCACCTGTATATCTATATTGACTATAGAGGTAGAGTCACCTGTAGATCTATATTGACTATAGAGGTAGAGTCACCTGTAGATCTATATTAACTATAGAGGTAGAGTCACCTGTAGATCTATATTAACTATACTAGAGGTAGAGTCACCTGTAGATCTATATTAACTATACTATAGAGGTAGAGTCACCTGTAGATCTATATTAACTATACTATAGAGGTAGAGTCACCTGTAGATCTATATTAACTATAGAGGTAGAGTCACCTGTAGTTCTATATTGACTATAGAGGTAGATTCACCTGTAGATCTATATTGACTATAGAGGTAGAGTCACCTGAAGATCTATATTAACTATAGAGGTAGAGTCACCTGTAGATCTATATTGACTATAGAGGTAGAGTCACCTGAATATCTATATTAACTATAGAGGTAGAGTCACCTGTAGATCTATATTAACTATAGAGGTAGAGTCACCTGTAGATCTATATTAACTATAGAGGTAGAGTCACCTGTAGTTCTATATTAACTATAGAGGTAGAGTCACCTGTAGATCTATATTAACTATAGAGGTAGAGTCACCTGTAGATCTATATTAACTATAGAGGTAGAGTCACCTGTAGTTCTATATTAACTATAGAGGTAGATTCACCTGTAGATCTATATTAACTATAGAGGTAGAGTCACCTGTAGATCTATATTAACTATAGAGGTAGAGTCACCTGTAGTTCTATATTAACTATAGAGGTAGAGTCACCTGTAGATCTATATTAACTATAGAGGTAGAGTCACCTGTAGATCTATATTAACTATAGAGGTAGAGTCACCTGTAGTTCTATATTAACTATAGAGGTAGAGTCACCTGTAGATCTATATTAACTAGAGGTAGAGTCACCTGTAGATCTATATTAACTATAGAGGTAGAGTCACCTGTAGATCTATATTGACTATAGAGGTAGAGTCACCTGTAGATCTATATTGACTATAGAGGTAGAGTCACCTGTAGATCTATATTAACTATAGAGGTAGAGTCACCTGTAGATCTATATTGACTATAGAGGTAGAGTCACCTGTATATCTATATTGACTATAGAGGTAGAGTCACCTGTAGATCTATATTAACTATACTATAGAGGTAGAGTCACCTGTAGATCTATATTAACTATACTATAGAGGTAGAGTCACCTGTAGATCTATATTGACTATAGAGGTAGAGTCACCTGTATATCTATATTGACTATAGAGGTAGAGTCACCTGTAGATCTATATTGACTATAGAGGTAGAGTCACCTGTAGTTCTATATTGACTATAGAGGTAGATTCACCTGTAGATCTATATTGACTATACTATAGAGGTAGAGTCACCTGTAGTTCTATATTGACTATAGAGGTAGAGTCACCTGTAGTTCTATATTAACTATAGAGGTAGAGTCACCTGTAGATCTATATTAACTAGAGGTAGAGTCACCTGTAGATCTATATTAACTATAGAGGTAGAGTCACCTGTAGTTCTATATTAACTATAGAGGTAGAGTCACCTGTAGATCTATATTAACTATAGAGGTAGAGTCACCTGTAGATCTATATTGACTATAGAGGTAGAGTCACCTGTAGATCTATATTAACTATAGAGGTAGAGTCACCTGTAGATCTATATTGACTATAGAGGTAGAGTCACCTGTATATCTATATTGACTATAGAGGTAGAGTCACCTGTAGATCTATATTAACTATACTATAGAGGTAGAGTCACCTGTAGATCTATATTAACTATACTATAGAGGTAGAGTCACCTGTAGATCTATATTGACTATAGAGGTAGAGTCACCTGTATATCTATATTGACTATAGAGGTAGAGTCACCTGTAGATCTATATTGACTATAGAGGTAGAGTCACCTGTAGTTCTATATTGACTATAGAGGTAGATTCACCTGTAGATCTATATTGACTATACTATAGAGGTAGAGTCACCTGTAGTTCTATATTGACTATACTATAGAGGTAGAGTCACCTGTAGATCTATATTAACTATACTATAGAGGTAGAGTCACCTGTAGATCTATATTAACTATACTATAGAGGTAGAGTCACCTGTAGATCTATATTAACTATACTATAGAGGTAGAGTCACCTGTAGATCTATATTAACTATACTATAGAGGTAGAGTCACCTCTAGATCTATATTGACTATAGAGGTAGAGTCACCTGTAGATCTATATTAACTATAGAGGTAGAGTCACCTGTAGATCTATATTGACTATACTATAGAGGTAGAGTCACCTGTAGATCTATATTGACTATAGAGGTAGAGTCACCTGTAGATCTATATTAACTATACTATAGAGGTAGAGTCACCTGTAGATCTATATTAACTATACTATAGAGGTAGAGTCACCTGTAGATCTATATTGACTATAGAGGTAGAGTCACCTGTAGATCTATATTGACTATAGAGGTAGAGTCACCTGTATATCTATATTGACTATAGAGGTAGAGTCACCTGTAGATCTATATTAACTATACTATAGAGGTAGAGTCACCTGTAGATCTATATTAACTATACTATAGAGGTAGAGTCACCTGTAGATCTATATTGACTATAGAGGTAGAGTCACCTGTAGATCTATATTGACTATAGAGGTAGATTCACCTGTAGATCTATATTGACTATAGAGGTAGATTCACCTGTAGATCTATATTGACTATACTATAGAGGTAGAGTCACCTGTAGATCTATATTAACTATACTATAGAGGTAGAGTCACCTGTAGATCTATATTAACTATACTATAGAGGTAGAGTCACCTGTAGATCTATATTAACTATACTATAGAGGTAGAGTCACCTGTAGATCTATATTAACTATACTATAGAGGTAGAGTCACCTGTAGATCTATATTAACTATACTATAGAGGTAGAGTCACCTGTAGATCTATATTAACTATACTATAGAGGTAGAGTCACCTGTAGATCTATATTAACTATACTATAGAGGTAGAGTCACCTGTAGATCTATATTAACTATACTATAGAGGTAGAGTCACCTGTAGATCTATATTAACTATACTATAGAGGTAGAGTCACCTGTAGATCTATATTAACTATACTATAGAGGTAGAGTCTCCTGTAGATCTATATTAACTATAGAGGTAGAGTCACCTGTAGTTCTATATTGACTATAGAGGTAGATTCACCTGTAGATGTATATTGACTATACTATAGAGGTAGAGTCACCTGTAGTTCTATATTGACTATACTATAGAGGTAGAGTCACCTGTAGTTCTATATTAACTATAGAGGTAGAGTCACCTGTAGATCTATATTAACTATAGAGGTAGATTCACCTGTAGATCTATATTGACTATAGAGGTAGAGTCACCTGTAGATCTATATTAACTATACTATAGAGGTAGAGTCACCTGTAGATCTATATTAACTATACTATAGAGGTAGAGTCACCTGTAGATCTATATTGACTATAGAGGTAGAGTCACCTGTAGTTCTATATTAACTATAGAGGTAGAGTCACCTGTAGATCTATATTAACTATAGAGGTAGAGTCACCTGTAGATCTATATTAACTATAGAGGTAGAGTCACCTGTAGATCTATATTGACTATAGAGGTAGAGTCACCTGAAGATCTATATTAACTATAGAGGTAGAGTCACCTGTAGATCTATATTAACTATACTATAGAGGTAGAGTCACCTGTAGATCTATATTGACTATAGAGGTAGAGTCACCTGAAGATCTATATTAACTATAGAGGTAGAGTCACCTGTAGTTCTATATTAACTATAGAGGTAGAGTCACCTGTAGTTCTATATTAACTATAGAGGTAGAGTCACCTGTAGTTCTATATTAACTATAGAGGTAGAGTCACCTGTAGATCTATATTAACTATAGAGGTAGAGTCACCTGTAGATCTATATTAACTATAGAGGTAGAGTCACCTGTAGATCTATATTAACTATAGAGGTAGAGTCACCTGTAGATCTATATTAACTATACTATAGAGGTAGAGTCACCTGTAGATCTATATTAACTATACTATAGAGGTAGAGTCACCTGTAGATCTATATTGACTATAGAGGTAGAGTCACCTGTAGATCTATATTAACTATAGAGGTAGAGTCACCTGTAGATCTATATTAACTATACTATAGAGGTAGAGTCACCTGTAGTTCTATATTAACTATAGAGGTAGAGTCACCTGTAGTTCTATATTAACTATAGAGGTAGAGTCACCTGTAGTTCTATATTAACTATAGAGGTAGAGTCACCTGTAGATCTATATTAACTATAGAGGTAGAGTCACCTGTAGATCTATATTAACTATAGAGGTAGAGTCACCTGAATATCTATATTAACTATAGAGGTAGAGTCACCTGTAGATCTATATTGACTATAGAGGTAGAGTCACCTGAAGATGTATATTAACTATAGAGGTAGAGTCACCTGTAGATCTATATTGACTATAGAGGTAGAGTCACCTGTAGATCTATATTAACTATAGAGGTAGAGTCACCTGTAGATCTATATTGACTATAGAGGTAGAGTCACCTGTAGATCTATATTGACTATAGAGGTAGAGTCACCTGTAGATCTATATTAACTATAGAGGTAGAGTCACCTGTAGATCTATATTGACTATAGAGGTAGAGTCACCTGTAGATCTATATTGACTATAGAGGTAGAGTCACCTGTAGATCTATATTAACTATAGAGGTAGAGTCACCTGTAGATCTATATTGACTATAGAGGTAGAGTCACCTGTAGATCTATATTGACTATAGAGGTAGAGTCACCTGTAGATCTATATTAACTATAGAGGTAGAGTCACCTGTAGATCTATATTGACTATAGAGGTAGAGTCACCTGTAGATCTATATTGACTATAGAGGTAGAGTCACCTGTAGATCTATATTGACTATAGAGGTAGAGTCACCTGTAGATCTATATTGACTATAGAGGTAGAGTCACCTGAAGATTTCTATGGTGCTCCAGAGGTAGAAGACGAAGAAGACCACTGCTTTGTTCTGCATCTCCTCCAGACTACCGAAGATCACAAACAGGATTACGTTCCTACCCACCACCTGGACAGGTCAACAACAACAACAACAAATCACTGAAACACACTTCATTAAAGGGTTAATTCACCCTAAATACAAAATCACTTGTCCTCGCCCTGAATGCATCCTGTCCTCACCCTGAATGCATCCTGGCCTCAACCTGAATGCATCCTGGCCTCAACCTGAATGCATCCTGGCCTCAACCTGAATGCATCCTGGTCTCATCCTGGCCTCACCCTGAATGCGTCCTGGCCTCAACCTGAATGCATCCCGGCCTCAACCTGAATGCATCCTGGCCTCAACCTGAATGCACCCTGGACTCATCCTGGCCTCACCCTGAATGCGTCCTGGCCTCAACCTGAATGCATCCCGGCCTCAACCTGAATGCACCCGGGTCTCATCCTGGCCTCACCCTGAATGCGTCCTGGCCTCAACCTGAATGCATCCCGGCCTCAACCTGAATGCATCCCGGCCTCAACCTGAATGCATCCCGGCCTCAACCTGAATGCATCCCGCCTCAACCTGAATGCATCCCGGCCTCAACCTGAATGCATCCCGGCCTCACCCTGAATGCATCCCGGCCTCACCCTGAATGCATCCTGGCCTCAACCTGAATGCACCCTGGTCTCATCCTGGCCTCACCCTGGTCTCATCCTGGCCTCATCCTGGTCTCATCCTGGCCTCATCCTGAATGCGTCCTGGCCTCAACCTGAATGCATCCCGGCCTCAACCTGAATGCATCCCGGCCTCAACCTGAATGCATCCCGTCCTCACCCTGAATGCATCCCGGCCTCAACCTGAATGCATTCCGGCCTCACCCTGAATGCATCCCGGCCTCAACCTGAATGCATCCCGGCCTCAACCTGAATGCATCCCGGCCTCAACCTGAATGCATCCCGGCCTCAACCTGAATGCATCCCGGCCTCAACCTGAATGCATCCCGGCCTCAACCTGAATGCATCCTGGCCTCAACCTGAATGCATCCTGGCCTCAACCTGAATGCATCCTGGCCTCAACCTGAATGCATCCTGGCCTCACCCTGAATGCATCCTGGCCTCGACCGGAATGCATCTTGTCCTCACCCTGAATGCATCCTGTCCTCACCCTGAATTCATCCTGGCCTCACCCTGAATGCATCCTGGCCTCACCCTGAATGCATCCTGGCCTCAACCTGAATGCATCCTGGCCTCAACCTGAATGCATCCTGGCCTCAACCTGAATGCATCCTGGCCTCAACCTGGCCTCACCCTGAATGTGTCCTGTCCTCAACCTGAATGCATCCTGTCCTCAATCTGAAAGTCTCCTATGGGCAAGAAGGGAATCTTTGCTTTGGGTTGGTTTACAAACCCATAGCCGTTACCTTTAGCTTTGACTAACCAAAAACAACTAAAAGTCAATGTAACCTAAATTAGCATGTGTTTTTAAAATTTTAAACCCAAGTCATTTTGAAAGTTATTTTTCTGTGTGTTTGGATTGAACCCTACCTGGATCATAGCAGGGAACACCCCTGTCTTGACCACGCCCACTAGAGGGTTCATGACCTCTGCTACAGCCATCATCTGACAGAAGTACATCATGTCAGCAATGGTGTGGAACGTGTCATAGAACGAGTCTGATAAGAGGGAGAGAAAGAGAGAGAGGTAGAACACAGTGGTGCAACACAGTGGTGCTATACAGTGGTGCTATACAGTGGTGCTACACAGTGGTGCTATACAGTGGTGCTATACAGTGGTGCTATACGGTGGTGCTATACAGTGGTGCTACACAGTGGTGCTACACAGTGGTGCAACACAGTGGTGCTACACAGTGGTGCAACACAGTGGTGCTATACAGGGGTGCTACACAGTGGTGCTATACAGGGGTTCTACACAGTGGTGCTACACAGTGGTGCTATACAGTGGTGCTACACAGTGGTGCAACACAGTGGTACTATACAGTGGTACTACACAGTGGTGCTACACAGTGGTGCAACACAGTGGTGCTACACAGTGGTGCAACACAGTGGTGCTATACAGGGGTGCTACACAGTGGTGCTATACAGGGGTTCTACACAGTGGTGCTACACAGTGGTGCTATACAGTGGTGCTACACAGTGGTGCTACACAGTGGTGCTATACAGGGGTTCTACACAGTGGTGCTACACAGTGGTGCTATACAGTGGTGCTACACAGTGGTGCTATACAGGGGTGCAACACAGTGGTGCTACACAGTGGTACTATACAGTGGTGCTAACATGTTAGGCCAAACACTGCATACCCCGAGTAGCCTGGTTCCATACTGTACGTGCTCAAATCCAGTGGTTCTCAACCTATTTTAGTTGCTCTACACCAATCACATTTAGCTGTGCCTGAAGTACATCCCAAGTACCACTTCACGTGTATTTCACCAGTAGGTCTACGTTCTCATTAGTGTCCTCAAGTATCTCTGCGGATAGACCAAGCACAACAGGCTGGCAACTACTGCTGTAGTCAACTCTTAAAATGTTGTGAAGACGTACAAACAGAATTTGGCTAAAACACCAAACAGACTGGACCACCAGGCTATTCAAAGCTATTTGCAAGACAAATTAATCTACAGACTAGAGTCAATGTTCCCTTTCTCATATTCAAATGGACACATCTATGAATAAAGAGCCTGTTTAGTTATTCTAGGGAAGTAACACATTGGCTTGGTGGTGAGGTTGAATCTGACTCACTCAGATCACTTCACAGAAACACAACTGAATATAAACTGGACAGCTTTCAGAAACACAACTAGACAGCTTTCAGAAACACAACTAGACAGCTTTCAGAAACACAACTAGACAGCTTTCAGAAACACAACTACACAGCTTTCAGAAACACAACTACACAGCTTTCAGAAACACAACTACACAGCTTTCAGAAACACAACTAGACAGCTTTCAGAAACACAACTAGACAGCTTTCAGAAACACAACTAGACAGCTTTCAGAAACACAACTAGACAGCTTTCAGAAACACAACTAGACAGCTTTCAGAAACACAACTACACAGCTTTCAGAAACACAACTACACAGCTTTCAGAAACACAACTAGACAGCTTTCAGAAACACAACTAGACAGCTTTCAGAAACACAACTACACAGCTTTCAGCTAAAAAAAAAACAAATAGGAGGAAGAATGATAATGTATGTAAATATGAGTGTTTATATGAGCCATCTAATACTAACTCTCTTACATTATGATGGAGAACCAGTTCTGAGGTAGTTAGTTCCAACCGTAGCGGTGGAAAAGGAATGATTCTGATTGTATTCTTTTCCATCCCTGAAACACTGACTTCACCTACTGTGTGTCTATCTATGGCCAACGCTGTCGTCAACTCTCAAGACAACCAACCAACAAACAACAGCTACTAACAAGGCTGGACCCTCAGCAGGCTCTGGACCACTGACCTTGTCCCAGGATGAAGAGACGGACGGTCATGTTGACAAAGATCCAGGAGAAACCCAGGAACTGGACCAGGTTGTACATGAACAGATAGCCCTTCTTCAGGCCCAGGTAGGCTGAGAGAACATTAAACATATTACCATATAACATCTTTAAAACACATAACATCAGGTTGTAACATGAACAGATAGCCCTTCTTCAGGCCCAGGTAGGCTGACAGAACATTAAACATATTACCATATAACATCTTTAAAACACATAACATCAGGTTGTAACATGAACAGATAGCCCTTCTTCAGGCCCAGGTAGGCTGACAGAACATTAAACATATTACCATATAACATCTTTAAAACACATAACATCAGGTTGTAACATGAACAGATAGCCCTTCTTCAGGCCCAGGTAGGCTGACAGAACATTAAACATATTACCATATAACATCTTTAAAACACATAACATCAGGTTGTACATGAACAGATAGCCCTTCTTCAGGCCCAGGTAGGCTGACAGAACATTAAACAGCTTTCAATAAAAACCCAATTCAAAAAACACAAAAGGAAACTCCAGTCAGTTGGTTTTTTATGTCTATAACCAAAACCAAAATGAGTTGAAATTACAATTCAGATGTTTGCATTATCAAATATCAAGTACTTAAAAAAAGGTAGCTTGTACTTGTGTGTGGTATAAACTAAAAGATGAAGCACAGTCAAAACCAGGTTTGGCAGCCAGTTGGCGGCCCGCGGTGGATTTATTTGGCCCCACAACTTTTCTGAGAAAAAAAAAAAGTTGAATTTTTCTTTCTTTTTGCATTTTCATTGTTGGAGATAAAAGGGTGTAAAAACACCAGGATGTAAATTTAGTAAAAATCTGTTCTCAAGTATAAGAGAGAGAGAGACGTGATTGGATACAACTTTAAGCAAAGTTTCAAATGATCCGTTTTGGATTCTTGCCGTCAATTTGCAGTCTACAAATGATTTGTACTCATGTTCCGGGTCTGCCGACCAACTGGTTAATGAAAAATAAATATATCAGCCCGAGGCTGAACTTAGTTGATGATCCCTGGTCTAAACCAACAGTATCTTTACCAAGAAATGTAAATCTTCAGATTAGAGATAAAAAGGGCTGCGGTGTTCACAGCTGCACCGCTCGGTACTTACGGTCTGTACGGATTCTTGACTCGATGCTGACCTTGTTTATCTTCTCCTCTTCCTGAAAACAAACAGACAGACCATCAGGTGTAATACATGTCATAACACCCTTATAAAAGACAAAATAAATAAAGCCTTATACTTCCTTATGTATTACATCTAAAAAGTTGTACCAAAACTGACCCTGGTCATTACTACCTTAGCCTGAAGCTCCATCTCCGCGTCTGATTCGTCGAGCCAACGGTCGAAGTCTGGCGCCAGGAAGAGAGGTTTCCTCTCCTGCAGAGTGAGTCTATCCCACCAACGCTGCTCTTGCTTCCTCACTGTCACATTTACCAGGCGCTGGGTCGACCTGTGACTAACCTGGCAGACAGACACACAGTGAGTATGATAATAATTGTAGATACCACAGGAGGTTGGTGGCACCTTCATTTGGGGAGGATAGGCTCGTGGTAATGACTGGAGCGGAATCATTGGAATGGTATCAAATACATGGTTTCCATAGTTTCCATTCCATCCCATTTGTTCCGTTCCAGACATTATCATGAGCAGCCTCCTGCGGAAGACACACTTACTAATAAACCACAAGCAGGGAACGGTAACAATCTCTAGTACTAGAAGAGAATGTTTGTCTTTGAGACTGAGAAGAGTGTGAGGTATTTATAACTAATGAAAAAAACTACATTTCTGGAATAGTAAATAATAGAATTACCTCAGGTTTTACTGGTTCCAGGAAGTCCAGACTGAACTCATAGTCATGGTCTCCTTTAGCTCCGTGACCCTGAGCTGTGCAACAAAGGAACGTCGGTTTAATACCATGTACTCTGTACAGACGAGACGTATTTTCATTCTTTCTGTTCCAGCGTAAAATACAAACCACCAACCTTTGAATTGCAGGGTGTTGTTTTGCACGCAGATATCAAGATTCTAAAAAAAAGGCAAAAAGAAAAAATGTCTTGCATCAAAAAAACAAAAACAACAACAAGCGGAAGACTGTCAGCTACAAGGCTAAATATAGAAACCACACTAACATTGGTTGAGATCAAACTGAGTGACTGAATGGCTGATGTGGATGTGTTTCCTTCACACATACAGCATCACTAAACATATTCTGATGACATTACATACAGTAGTACGTAGCTGGAGTACATGTGGTCACGATGCACCTTGAGTGTGTGTTTGCTGACTGGCTAAATTGGATCCAGCGATCACCATGACAATTCCTGAATCTTTTATGAAGCATGACATTTGGTAGGATGCACCACCACCACTAGCTACTACAACTCAATATGAATTACAGTAGCTAGTTAGCTTCAGTAGCTGAGTATTGGCTACTGTCTCGCCTCACCGAGAACCATACTTCTCATGATGACCTGATTTTGTTATGTGGAAACACTGAATCAGGACCTCAGGAAACTATATATAATATATAAGTTATATAAATGATATATATATTATATATAAGTTACTCTGTCTTGTGACATGCTACACTTTTGTTATCACTCTGTATAGCTAATAGAACAAGTGGTAAATTATCTAGCTCGATGTATGAGCTTACTAGCTAACATGTAAGCATGGGGCTGCTATCAGTCCATTCTCTAAGCAGCATTGTAGCTAATGTCATGTATGTCATTTGTTCATGTCAGCGACGTGCATTCAATTTACAACGTCCAGCAGTGAGCTTAAACAAATACACTTATTACAGGCTGAAAGAGGCTATCTAGCTGTCCTAATCATCTAGCTGGCTTGTTGTCCTAACCATCTAGCTGGCTTGTTGTCCTAATCATCTAGCTGGCTTGTTGTCCTAACCATCTAGCTGGCTTGTTGTCCTAACCATCTAGCTGGCTTGTTGTCCTAACCATCTAGCTGGCTTGTTGTCCTAACCATCTAGCTGGCTTGTTGTCCTAACCATCTAGCTGGCTGGCTTGTTGTCCTAACCATCTAGCTGGCTTAACCATCTTGTCCTAACCATCTAGCTGGCTTGTTGTCCTAACCATCTAGCTGGCTTGTTGTCCTAACCATCTAGCTGGCTTGTTGTCCTAACCATCTAGCTGGCTTGTTGTCCTAACCATCTAGCTGGCTTGTTGTCCTAACCATCTAGCTGGCTTGTTGTCCTAACCATCTAGCTGGCTTGTTGTCCTAACCATCTAGCTTGTTGTCCTAACCATCTAGCTGGCTTGTTGTCCTAACCATCTAGCTGGCTGTTGTCCTAACCATCTGGCTTGTTGTCCTAACCATCTAGCTGGCTTGGTCCTAACCATCTAGCTGGCTTGTTGTCCTAACCATCTAGCTGGCTTGTCCTAACCATCTAGCTGGCTTGTTGTCCTAACCATCTAGTCCTAACCATCTAGCTGGCTTGTTGTCCTAACCATCTAGCTGGCTTGTTGTCCTACCATCCTAGCCATCTAGCTGGCTTGTTGTCCTAACCATCTAGCATCTAACCATCTAGCTGGCTTGTTGTCCTAACCATCTAGCTGGCTTGTTGTCCTAACCATCTAGCTGGCTTGTTGTCCTAATCATCTAGCTGGCTGTTATCCTAACCATCTAGCTGGCTTTTTGTCCTAACCATTGTTGTCCTAACCATCTAGCTGGCTTGTTGTCCTAACCATCTAGCTGGCTTGTTGTCCTAACCATCTAGCTGGCTTGTTGTCCTAACCATCTAGCTGGCTTGTTGTCCTAACCATCTAGCTGGCTTGTTGTCCTAACCATCTAGCTGGCTTGTTGTCCTAATCATCTTGTTGTCCTAACCATCTAGCTGGCTTGTTGTCCTAACCATCTAGCTGGCTTGTTGTCCTAACCATCTAGCTGGCTTGTTGTAACCATCTAGCTGGCTTGTTGCCATCTAGCTGGCTTGTTGTCCTAACCATCTGTCCTAACCATCTAGCTGGCTTGTTGTCCTAACCATCTAGCTGGCTTGTAACCATCTAGCTGGCCTAACCATCTAGCTGGCTTGTTGTCCTAACCATCTAGCTGGCTTGTTGTCCTAACCATCTAGCTGGCCTAACCATCTAGCTGGCTTGTCCTAACCATTAGCTCCTAACCATCTAGCTGGCTTGTTGTCCTAACCATCTAGCTGGCTTGTTGTCCTAACCATCTAGCTGGCTTGTTGTCCTAACCATCTAGCTGGTCCTAACCATCTAGCTGTTGTCCTAACCATCTAGCTGGCTTGTTGTCCTAACCATCTAGCTGGCTTGTTGTCCTAACCATCTAGCTGGCTTGTTGTCCTAACCATCTAGCTGGTTGTCCTAACCATCTAGCTGGCTTGTTGTCCTAACCATCTAGCTGGCTTGTTGTCCTAACCATCTAGCTGGCTTGTTGTAACCATCTAGCTGGCCATCTAGCTGGCTTGTTGTCCTAACCATCTAGCTGGCTTGTTGTTAACCATCTAGCTGGCTTGTTGTCCTAACCTAACCATCTAGCTGGCTTGTTGTCCTAACCATCTAGCTGGCTTGTTGTCCTAACCATCTAGCTCGATGACAGGTCGGTCCCGGAGATCATCCGTAACATACCTTAGCGTCACTCAGCTCCACACGCAGGTAGATGTCTGCATGACGCTGTGCCCAATACACGTGGGGTGTGAGGGTCTCCATGGTGATATCTAAAGGTACTGTTAGTGAAATGAATATCCTTGCTGTTATATCACTGAGAAGCAATGCTGGAGATCCTCCGCCTCATTCATTAGGACAGTTGGCAAGATGCGGAAACAGTCATCCAGGGATACTCAGGGGTGCGTTCAGTTCGATTGAACGTTTACGTTGCTTAACGGTTTGTACTGAACGACGCGTTTCCCTAAAACGATCTTGAACTTACTTTGAGGTACGTTTGCTCCGTGTGTATCGAAGCAATTTACTGTAAATGACTGCGGCACAGCGGTCCTCCAACACAAACCCCATCCAACTACGCCTTCCCCGTTTTTGAACTGGTCGTTCAGAACAGCACCGTTTCCGTCGAATTGAACGTTACAGTACGTTTTTCTGCATTGAACGGAGCTCAGGTGTCGCTACGTGCGCGTTACACCCACAAATCAAAACAAAGGAAGGAACGTGCTCGTGCACAGCCGGTACAATTTTTTAAAAAATGTTTGAAAACATTGATACTATTTAAATGGAAATACATATATTATGAATGGTCTCTGGATTTGTCTTGGACTGTACAGAAGTACAGATCTTACAAAGGTTTTTATTTGATTTTATTCGGGGCTTCATGTATACTATGGGTGAAACCAACATCCGGGGGCTGTTCGCGTCATCTTCCGCTCCAAGTGACACCAGCCAATTCATGCCATCTGAAATATTTACATCTGATGTGTGAAAAGGAGTGATATCCACCCTCATGTTATGTACTATATACAGTCCATACAATAGAAGTGACTGTTATACAACCAGTCAAGTAATCAGTGGTGGAAAAAGTACTCAATTGTCATACTTAAGTGAAAGTAAAGATTACTAGTAATTTTCTATTAAGTTAAAGTCACCAGGTAAAATAAGAATTGAGTAAAAGTATTTGGTTTTAAATGTACTTAAGTATAAAAAGTCAATGGAACTTTTAAAATGTACATGAGTATCAAAACTAAAAGTATAAATCATTTCAAATTCTGTATATTAAGAAAACCAGAAGGGACCATTTTTTATTTATTGTCAGATAGCCAGGGGCACACTCCAACACTGAGACATCATTTACAGATAGCCAGGGGCACAGGGATGTTCTCAACACTCAGACATCATTTACAAGTCCTCCAGATCAGAAGCATTTGTGTTTAGTGAGTCCTCCAGATCAGAAGCAGTAGGGATGACCAGGGATGTTCTCTGTTTAGTGAGCCCACCAGATCAGGGAGAGACAGTAGGGATGACCAGGGATGTTCTCTGTTTAGTGAGTCTGACCAGGGACCAGATCAGAGGCAGTAGGGATGACCAGGGATGTTCAGATCAGAGACAGTAGGGATGACCAGGGATGTTCTCTGTTTAGTGAGTCTACCAGATAAGAGGCTGTAGAGATGACCAGGGATGTTCTCTGTTTAGTGAGCCCACCAGATCAGAGACAGTAGGGATGACCAGGGATGTTCTCTGTTTAGTGAGTCCTCCAGATGAGAGAAAGTAGGGATGACCAGGGATGTTCTCTGTTTAGCGAGTCCTCCAGATCAGAGGCAGTAGTGATGACCAGGGATGTTCTCTGTTTAGTGAGTCCTCCAGATCAGAGGCAGTAGGGATGACCAGGGATGTTCAGATCAGAGACAGTAGGGATGACCAGGTATGTTCAGATCAGAGACAGTTGGGATGACCAGTGATGTTCTCTGTTTAGTGAGTCTACCAGATAAGAGGCTGTAGAGATGACCAGGGATGTTCTCTGTTTAGTGAGTCCACCAGATCAGAGACAGTAGGGATGACCAGGGATGTTCTCTGTTTAGTGAGTCCACCAGATCAGAGGCAGGAATGACCAGGGATGTTCTCTGTTTAGTGAGTCCTCCAGATCAGAGGCAGTATGACCAGGGATGTTCTCTGTTTAGTGAGTCCTCCAGATCAGAGACAGTAGGGATGACCAGGGATGTTCTCTGTTTAGTGAGTCCTCCAGATCAGAGACAGTAGGGATGACCAGGGATGTTCTCTGTTTAGTGAGTCCTCCAGATCAGAGACAGTAGGGATGACCAGGGATGTTCTCTGTTTAGTGAGTCCTCCAGATCAGAGACAGTAGGGATGACCAGGGATGTTCTCTGTTTAGTGAGTCCTCCAGATCAGAGGCAGTAGGAATGACCAGGGATGTTCTTTTGATAAGTGTGTGATTGACCATTTTACATTAAAAATGTAACAAGTACTTTTGGGTGTCAGGGAAAATGTATGGAGTAAAAAGTACATTATTTTCTTCAGGAATGTAGTGAAGTAAAAGTAGACAAAAATATAAAATAGTAAAGTACAGAAACCCCAAAAAACGACTGAAGTAAAAATACATTAAAGTACTACTTACATACCTCACACCACTGCAAGTAATACAGGTCAAGACAGATGATGCATGTATCAACAGTCCAGACCACAAAAATAATCTTGGTTAAGAGCGCCAGCACACCAAACTATCAAGTTTGACCTACTTGTGATGCTGTAGGTCTATGAGTCTATGAATGGTGCATTCGGAAAGTATTCAGACCCCTTGACTTTTTCCACATTTTGTTACATTACAGCCTTATTCTAAAATGAGTTTGTTATTTTTGATCCAATCTACACACAATACCCCAAAATGAAATGTGCTGATTAATTACAAATAAAAGATACCTTAAATTTACATAAGAATTCAGACTATTTGCTATAAAATTCTTAAATTGAGCTCAGGTGCATCCTGTTTCGATTGATAAACGTTGAGATGTTTTTACAACTTGGAGTTCACCTGTGGTCAATTCAATTGATTGGACATGATTTGGAAAGGCACACACCTGTCTATATAAAGGTCCCACAGTTGACAGTGCAGGTCAGAGCAAAAACCAAGCCATGAGGTTGAAGGAATTGCCCGTAGAGCTCAGAGACAGGATTGTGTTGAGGCACAGATCTGGGGAAGGGTAGGAAAAAATGTCTTCAGCTTTGAATGTCCCCAAGCACACAGTGGCCGCCATCATTCTTAAATGGAAGAAGTTTGGAACTACCAAGACACTTCCTAGAACTGAGCAATCAGGGAGAAAGGCCTTGGTCAGGGAGGTGACCAAGAATCTGATGGTTACTCTGACAGAGCTCCTCTGTGGACATGGGGGAACCTTCCAGAAGGACAACCATCTCTGTGGCCAGACGGAAGCCACTCCTCAGTAAAAGGCACATTACAGCCCATTTGGAGTTTGCCAAAAGGCACAGAAAGGTTTCAGACCTTGAGAAACAAGATTCTCTGGTCTGATAAAACCAAGAATGAACTATTTGGCCTGAATGCCAAGCATCACGTCTGGAGGAAACCTGGCACCATCCCTACGATGAAGAATGGTGGTGGCAGCATCATGCTCTGGGGATGTTGTTCAGCAGCAGGGACTGGGAGACTAGTCAGGATCGAGGGAAAGATGAGCGGAGCAAAGTACAGAGAGATCCTTGATGAATTCCTTCTCCAGAGCACTCGGGACCTCAGACTGGGGCGAAGGTTCACATTCCAACAGGACAACAATCCTAAGCACACAGCCAAGACAACGCAGGAGTGGCTTCACGACAAGTCTCTGAATGTCCTGGAGTGGCCCAGCCAGAGTCCGGACTTGAACCGGATCAAACATCTCTGGAGACCTGAAAATAGCTGTGCAGCGACATTCCCCATCCAACCTGACAGAGCTTGAGAGGATCAGCAGAGAAGAATGGGAGAAACTCTCCAAATACAGGTGTGACAAGCTTGTAGCGTCATACCCAAGAAGACTCGAGGCTGTAATCACTGCCAAAGGTGCTTCAACAAAGTACTGAGTAAAGGGTCTTATTACTTATTGTAAATGTGATTTCAGTTGATTTTTAGTACATTTCTGAAAATGTCTAAAAACTAGTTTATGCTTTGTCATTATGGGGTATTGTGTATAGATTGAGGGGAGAAAAACAATTGAATACATTTTATAAGGCTGTAACGTAACAAAATGTGTAAAAAGTCAAGGGGCCTGAACGCACTGTGTGTTTAATGAGTCTAATGATATTTGATGCAGGTGGAATGTGAACAGGAGCCACGTGTTCAAGCATGAATTATATTTGGTCTAAAGAAACAAAAATCTGATCACAAAAAACATTCCTTTTGAATGACATTTATTTAAATAGGACATTTTGTTTGTAAGAATGGTTATAATACACGAAAGCAACTCTGTGTCTGAACTTCCCGTTTCACAGAAAGTATCAGAAACAAAGAGATAAAAAATAGTATTTTCAGATGATTCACACTTTGGTGAAAGAGAAGTCTTTGTTTCCGTCTTGTCAGCCACGTCAATGTCAAATGCCAGAGTCTCGTCTTTCTCGAGGGCTACAGTGCATTGAGAAATGTATTCCAACAAACACTGGACTGAGGACAGCACTGTGACTAGTCCACTTCTCTGGGCTCGTTTTGGACCTTGTAAGCTCGTATAAAACTGGAAAGTGTTATGAAGGTAAAATGGCATCATGTTACCATGTTGGTACAACCCAGGCTGCTTTCCAAATGACAACCTATCTCCTATAGGTGCTCCACTCCCCATTGGTCTGTGGTCAAAAGTAGTGCACTATATATAGGGAATAGGGTGGCATTTCAGACTAGCAACCAGTGTAAACGCCACTCTCATAGTCTAGATGCCAAAGCTTTACAACAACAGACATCTCAAAAACATCAGCGCTGCTTTATGCTCAGTCCTTATATATATATATATATATTAAATGCAGTTGGTCGGACAAGACTCGTTCCTTAAAGCCCACGAAGCAGTTTGTATAGCTCAACTGGATGGTGCTATCGAAAACAATACTCCTTTACACAACAGATAAAGAAAGGAGGCGGGGGGGTTATGGGGTACGTCTTGTCAGCCAGGTCTGTCACAGTTCCTACTTCTTTAGGGGACTAGGACCAGGTCATGTAGTCATGCTGACTGACTCAAGTTTAAAACAGCCCTTTAATGGAATTACATACCGCCTGCCAGGTTACCACGGTGCCCTACCGCCTGCCAGGTTACCACGGTGCCCTACCGCCTGCCAGGTTACCACGGTGCCCTACCGCCTGCCAGGTTACCACGGTGCCCTACCGCCTGCCAGGTTACCACGGTGCCCTACCGCCTGCCAGGTTACCACGGTGCCCTACCGCCTGCCAGGTTACCACGGTGCCCTACCGCCTCCCAGGTTACCACGGTGCCCTACCGCCTCCCCCAGGTACCGCCTCCCAGGTTACCAAGGTGCCCTACCGCCTCCCAGGTTACCAAGGTGCAAACAAAAAACCATGAGGAAAAGCTCAAGTCTGAAAAAAGAAATACATTTGTTTATTTTTTTTTAAATGAGTGAATGTCACTCAATTTGGCTCTCATGAAACAGTTGGTAGTGTGCTATCTGGAAATGACAACTTCTAAGGAGAAACAGGAGGAGGGGTGGTGATGGAAGAACAAAAACAAGAGGGAAGGAGGAGGGGTTAGAACAAACAGGACATTACCTTCATCCCAAACGGCACTCTATTCCCTATATAATGCTTTACTATTGACCAGGGCCCATAGTGTACTATATAGAGAATATGGAGCCACTTAGGACACAGCGGAGTCCTTTCCAAGTCATTCTCTGTTCATTTCTCAAAACACCCTCAGGTGCAATTAGCTGATAACCTCTGAAGGTTGCAAGGTCAATTCCAACTATGAATAAATCAATGTATTACCTGAACTACAGTCTGGCTTGCTGTTAAAAAGAAGAAGATGATGATGGTTTGTTCTTTAGTCTCATTCTCTCATCTAATGCTATCCTTTTAGGTGGATTTAGTTTTTGTCAGAATTGCTTTCAAAAAGCTACTACAACCCGGTCAGTTTCATCACTCGTTCAACAGCTTCCAAACCCTCACAAAGAATACATGTTCTTTTAAAGCAGGAGCGAACTTGTCTTCTACACAGCAACTATATTGAATATTTGAAAAAAAAGAATAAATATTTTTCAAAAGAAAAGACAAATGAAAGAAAACGTCCACACTTGCTGTTCCATGCATATGCGTTATTTACAAACTGAAAAACATGTTTCCTTTTTCCTGCACTCCCTATGGTCTCCCCCCCCCCCCTGCCAACCCACATGGTTCAGCACCTTTACAATCAGCAAATCAACATTCAAAAAACCCTACATGTGATCTAACCACATTTAATGAACATGGCTTGAACAGTTGGACTGTGTTGAGCACAAACCCATGTCCCACACAAGGGTACTTTAAAAAGTAAACAGATAAAATACATTGCTGGGAAACTGAACAGTGGGGGGGGGTGATGATGATGTTACTATAGTGACCAATTGAGAGAAGCGGGGGAGTTCTTTTTTTTTGTCCTCACAATCCAATCTGCTACAAACAATACTGTTGTACGATTAATGTTTGAAATATTCTACTTTTTTTTATTTTTTATTATTTTGATATAATTTATTTTAAACTTTTTCCATTAAACAAAACCCAAGAGGAGGAAAAAAAATGCAATATTGGGAAGATCAGCAACAACCTGCCCCCGTGGCATTGCATCAACGCTCTAGTCTGTAGAGGTTTCTCTTTCAGTAAAGAGTCTTAATCTTCTATGTATTCCCAGAGGTCCTTCTCATAGCCCTCATGCACATGTTGCAGCAGCACCCGACGTCGACTCTCACAGTATCTGGAGGACAGGAAACAGGAAACAGTGAGGAGGAGAGGAAGGCTCATTTTAAAAATCAGTCTGGTCTCATTCTGATATTTTTTTATTTTACCTTTATTTAACTAGGCAAATCAGTTAAGAACAAATTCTTATTATCAATGACGGCCAAGGAACAGTGGGTTAACTGCCTGTTCAGGGGCAGAACGACAGATTTGTACCTTGTCAGCTCAGGGGTTTGAACTTGCAACCTTCCGGTTACTAGTCCAACGCTCTAACCACTAGGCTACCCTGCTGTAGCTACCTATAATGCTGTAGCGTTGCCAACTAATCCACACTTGGCTTTGACAACAGAGACGAATAAAAATAATCGCTGATCAATGACATCAGCCTCATAGTAGACATGTTTACAATCCTCCTCCCAACATTGCCATTGAAATGGCATAGTACAAAAAGACAAATCTGGTATCATTTCATAGATATACTGATCTATTAAATCATCTATCCTGTTGCAGACCAACCTGTCGTAATAAAGACATCTATACCAGGTATATAAAGACATCTATACCAGGTATAGAACTCAGCTGTACTTCCTGTCATAAAGACATCTATATCAGGAATAGAACTCAGCTGTACTTCCTGTCATAAAGACATCTATACCAGGTATAGAACTCAGCTGTACTTCCTGTCATAAAGACATCTATACCAGGTATAGAACTCAGCTGTACTTCCTGTCGTAATAAAGACATCTATACCAGGTATAGAACTCAGCTGTACTTCCTGTCGTAATAAAGACATCTATACCAGGTATAGAACTCAGCTGTACTTCCTGTCATAATAAAGACATCTATATCAGGTATAGAACTCAGCTGTACTTCCTGTCGTAATAAAGACATCTATACCAGGTATAGAACTCAGCTGTACTTCCTGTCATAAAGACATCTATACCAGGTATATAAAGACATCTATACCAGGTATAGAACTCAGCTGTACTTCCTGTCGTAATAAAGACATCTATACCAGGTATAGAACTCAGCTGTACTTCCTGTCATAATAAAGACATCTATACCAGGTATAGAACTCAGCTGTACTTCCTGTCATAATAAAGACATCTATACCAGGTATAGAACTCAGCTGTACTTCCTGTCATAATAAAGACATCTATACCAGGTATAGAACTCAGCTGTACTTCCTGTATATATAAAGACATCTATACCAGGTATAGAACTCAGCTGTACTTCCTGTCATAAAGACATCTATACCAGGTATAGAACTCAGCTGTACTTCCTGTCATAAAGACATCTATACCAGGTATAGAACTCAGCTGTACTTCCTGTCATAATAAAGACATCTATACCAGGTATAGAACTCAGCTGTACTTCCTAATAGTACTTCCATAATAAAGACATCTATAGCAGGTATAGAACTCAGCTGTACTTCCTGTCATAATAAAGACATCTATACCAGGTATAGAACTCAGCTGTACTTCCTGTCATAAAGACATCTATACCAGGTATAGAACTCAGCTGTACTTCCTGTCATAATAAAGACATCTATACCAGGTATAGAACTCAGCTGTACTTCCTGTCATAATAAAGACATCTATACCAGGTATAGAACTCAGCTGTACTTCCTGTCATAATAAAGACATCTATACCAGGTATAGAACTCAGCTGTACTTCCTGTCATAAAGACATCTATATCAGGTATAGAACTCAGCTGTACTTCCTGTCATAAAGACATCTATACCAGGTATAGAACTCAGCTGTACTTCCTGTCATAATAAAGACATCTATACCAGGTATAGAACTCAGCTGTACTTCCTGTCATAATAAAGACATCTATACCAGGTATAGAACTCAGCTGTACTTCCTGTCATAATAAAGACATCTATACCAGGTATAGAACTCAGCTGTACTTCCTGTCGTAATAAAGACATCTATGCCAGGTATAGAACTCAGCTGTACTTCCTGTCATAAAGACATCTATGCCAGGTATAGAACTCAGCTGTACTTCCTGTCATAATAAAGACATCTATACCAGGTATTGAACTCAGCTGTACTTCCTGTCATAATAAAAACATCTATATCAGGTATAGAACTCAGCTGTACTTCCTGTCATAATAAAGACATCTATACCAGGTATAGAACTCAGCTGTACTTCCTGTCATAATAAAGACATCTATACCAGGTATAGAACTCAGCTGTACTTCCTATCATAATAAAGACATCTATAGCAGGTATTGAACTCACCTGTACTTGTCCTGTACTTTCTGTTTGATGTCCTGCAGAGAGTCCTGGGAGATGTCCCGCTCTAGATATCCAGACAGAACCTCCGTAGCGTTCTCCAAGTCAGCCTGATTGTTCTAAAAGAGGACCGCTTGGGTTCAGTCATAGCATATACACTGAATGTACAAAACATTAAGAAAACCTGCTCTTTCTGTGACAGGCTGACCAGGCGAAAGATTGTCAGTATAGATGAAGGGGAGGAGTCAGGTTAAAGAAGGCGTTTTAAGACCTGAGACATGGATTGCGCGTATGTGTGCAATTGAGTGTGAATGAGAAAGACTAAATATGTACGTGCCTTTGAACGGGGTATGGTAGTAGGTGCCATGCACACCAGTTTGAGTGTGTCAAGAACTGCAATGCTGCTGGGTTTCATAAACTCCGTGTATAGTATAGGGCCACTACTTTAGAGAGGAGACCTAGACTTGTAGCCCTCACTTCTCTACCCCCTCCCCCCCTCTCCATTCTCCATTCTCCCCCTCTCCATTCTCCTCTCCATTCTCCACCCCCTCTCCATTCTCCACCCCCCCCCCCTCTCCCTTCTCCATTCCCTCCCCCCTCTCCCTTCTCTACCCTCCCTCACCTCAAAGATGGGACTGTTTGTTCTTTTTCAGGTAGTAGAAGGGTTAGGACTATAGCTGTGAAAAGTTACCTCAAAGATGATGGACTGGTTGTTCTTCTGTTTGTTCTTCTTGAGGTAGAAGGCGAAGACGTAGGTGAACATGAGAGTGGAGCGACACTGACACAGCACGTCCACGGCCTTCTTCAGGAACTGCACCTCGATCCAGGACATGTTGTGATGCTGCATCTCCTCCATCTTGGCCTTGACCCCGGCGTACAGCTTGTGCTCGAAGCGCAGCGACTGCATGTGGTTCATGTAACGGTTGCAGTAGAACAGGTACCTCTGCAGGGCTGCCCTGGACCGCTGGAGGAGGAGGAGGGACAATGCCTGGCTCTTAAAATTAGAACAATCATCAAGCTTGGGTGAATATGTTTATCATTATACATGCTTGTCATCACTAGTATAACCACTACTAGCGCCACCACCGCTACTAGCATTACCGCCGCTACTAGCATAACCGCCGCTACTAGTATAACCGCCACCACCACCGCTACTGGCATAACCACCGCTACTAGCATAACCACCACCACTAGCATAACCGCCACCACCACCGCTACTGGCATAACCACCGCTACTAGCATAACCACCACCACTAGCATAACCACCGCTACTAGCATAACCACCGCCACTAGCATAACCACCGCCACTAGCATAACCACCGCCACTAGCATAACCACCGCCACTAGCATAACCACCGCCACTAGCATAACCCACCACCACTACTAGCATAACCACCACCACTAGCATAACCACCGCCACTAGCATAACCACCGCCGCCACCACCACTACTAGCATAACCACCACCACTAGCATAACCACCGCCACCACCGCTACTAGCATAACCGCACCTACTAGCATCACCGCACCTACTAGCATCACCGCACCTACTAGCATCACCGCACCTACTAGCATAACCACCCCTACTACAGCATAACCACCACTAGCAGCACACCCACCACCACTAGCAGCACACCCACCACCACTAGCAGCACACCCACCACCACTAGCAGCACACCCACCACCACTAGCAGCACACCCACCACCACTAGCAGCACACCCACCACCACTAGCAGCACACCCACCCACCACTAGCAGCACACCCACCACCACTAGCAGCACACCCACCACTAGCAGCACACCCACCACCACTAGCAGCACACCCACCACCACTAGCAGCACACCCACCACTAGCAGCACACCCACCACCACTAGCAGCACACCCACCACCACTAGCAGCACACCCACCACCACTAGCAGCACACCCACCACCACTAGCAGCACACCCACCACCACTAGCAGCACACCCACCACCACTAGCAGCACACCCACCACCACTAGCAGCACACCCACCACCACTAGCAGCACACCCACCACCACTAGCAGCACACCCACCACCACTAGCAGCACACCCACCACCACTAGCAGAACACCCACCACTAGCAGCACACCCACCACTAGCAGCACACCCACCACTAGCAGCACACCCCCGCTAGCAGCACACCCACCACCACTAGCAGCACACCCACCACCACTAGCAGCACACCCACCACCACTAGCAGCACACCCACCACCACTAGCAGCACACCCACCACCACTAGCAGCACACCCACCACCACTAGCAGCACACCCACCACCACAGCAGCACACCCACCACCACTAGCAGCACACCCACCACCACTAGCAGCACACTAGCAGCCACCCACCACCAGCTAGCAGCACACCCACCACCACTAGCAGCACACCCACCACCACTAGCAGCACACCCACCACCACTAGCAGCACACCCACCACCACTAGCAGCACACCCACCACTAGCAGCACACCCACCACTAGCAGCACACCCACCACTAGCAGCACACCCACCACTAGCAGCACACCCACCACTAGCAGCACACCCACCACTAGCAGCACACCCACCACTAGCCTCACGACGCCAGGACAGCGGAGTCAATCACCACCTTCCGGAGACACCTGAAACCCCACCTCTTTAAGGAATACCTAGGATAGGATAAAGTAATCCTTCTCACCCCCCCCCTTAAAAGATTTAGATGCACTATTGTAAAGTGGCTGTTCCAATGGATGTCATAAGGTGAACGCACCAATTTGTAAGTCGCTCTGGATAAGAGCGTCTGCTAAATGACTTAAATGTAATGTAATGTAGCAGCACACCCACCACTAGCAGCACACCCACCCACCCATCACTAGCAGCACACCCACCCACCCATCACTAGCAGCACACCCACCACCACGAGCAGCACACCCACCCACCCACCCATCACTAGCAGCACACCCACCCACCCACCCATCACTAGCAGCACACCCACCCACCCATCCATCACTAGCAGCACACCCACCCACCCATCCATCACTAGCAGCACACCCACCCACCACTAGCAGCACACCCACCACCACTAGCAGCAGCACACCCACCCATCACTAGCAGCACACCCACCCACCACTAGCAGCACACCCACCCACCCCACTAGCAGCACACCCACCCACCCATCCACCACTAGCAGCACACCCACCCACCACTAGCAGCACACCCCCACCACTAGCAGCAGCACACCCACCCACCACTAGCAGCACACCCACCCACCACTAGCAGCACACCCACCCACCCACCACTAGCAGCACCCACCCACCACCAGCAGCACACCCACCCACCACTAGCAGCACACCCACCACCACTAGCCCACCCACCAACCCACCAACACTAGCAGCACCCACCCACCCACCCACCCACCCACCCACCCACCCACCCACCCACCCACCCACCCACCACTAGCAGCACACCCACCCACCCACCCACCACTAGCAGCACACCCACCCACCCACCCACCACTAGCAGCACACCCACCCACCCACCACTAGCAGCACACCCACCCACCCACCACTAGCAGCACACCCACCCACCCACCACTAGCAGCACACCCACCCACCAACCACTAGCAGCACACCCACCCACCCACCACTAGCAGCACACCCACCCACCCACCACTAGCAGCACACCCACCCACCCACCACTAGCAGCACACCCACCCACCACCACTAGCAGCACACCCACCCACCACTAGTAAACCATAACTAGCATCACTAGCACACCCAAAACTAGCAGCACCACCACTAGAACACCATAACTGGCATCACTAGCACCACTAGCACACAGTAACTAGCAGCACCACCACCACCACCACCACTAGAACACAGTAACTAGCAGCACCACCACCACCACCACTAGAACACAATAACTAGCAGCAGCACCACCACCACTAGAACACAATAACTAGCAGCACCACCACCACCACTAGAACACAGTAACTAGTAGCAGCACCACCACCACCACCACCACTAGCACACAGTAACTAGCAGCACCACCACCACCACTAGAACACAATAACTAGCAGCACCACCACCACCACCACTAGAACACAGTAACTAGCAGCACCACCACCACTAGAACACAGTAACTAGCAGCACCACCACTACCACTAGAACACCATAACTAGTAGCAGCAGCACCACCACCACTAGAACACAGTAACTAGCAGCACCACCACCACCACTAGAACACCATAACTAGCAGCAGCACCACCACCACTAGAACACAATAACTAGCAGCACCACCACCACTAGAACACAGTAACTAGCAGCAGCACCACCACCACTACAACACAATAACTAGCAGCACCACCACCACTAGAACACAGTAACTAGCAGCACCACCACCACTAGAACACCATAACTAGCAGCACCACCACTAGAACACCATAACTAGCAGCAGCACCACCACCACCACTAGAACACAATAACTAGCAGCAGCACCACCACCACTAGAACACAATAACTAGCAGCACCACCACCACTAGAACACCATAACTAGCAGCACCACCACCACTAGAACACAGTAACTAGCAGCACCACCACCACTAGAACACCATAACTAGTAGCAGCACCACCACCACTAGAACACCATAACTAGCAGCAGCACCACCACCACTAGAACACCATAACTAGCAGCACCACCACCACTAGAACACAATAACTAGCAGCACCACCACCACTAGAACACCATAACTAGCAGCAGCACCACCACTAGAACACCATAACTAGCAGCAGCACCACCACTAGAACACCATAACTAGCAGCACCACCACCACTAGAACACCATAACTAGCAGCAGCACCACCACTAGAACACAATAACTAGCAGCACCACCACCACTAGAACACCATAACTAGCAGCACCACCTACACTAGAACACAATAACTAGCAGCAGCACCACCACCACTAGAAAACCATAACTAGCAGCACCACCACCACTAGAACACAATAACTAGCAGCACCACCACCACTAGAACACAGTAACTAGCAGCACCACCACCACTAGAACACCATAACTAGTAGCAGCACCACCACCACTAGAACACCATAACTAGCAGCAGCACCACCACCACTAGAACACCATAACTAGCAGCACCACCACCACTAGAACACAATAACTAGCAGCACCACCACCACTAGAACACCATAACTAGCAGCAGCACCACCACTAGAACACCATAACTAGCAGCAGCACCACCACTAGAACACCATAACTAGCAGCACCACCACCACTAGAACACCATAACTAGCAGCAGCACCACCACTAGAACACAATAACTAGCAGCACCACCACCACTAGAACACCATAACTAGCAGCACCACCTACACTAGAACACAATAACTAGCAGCAGCACCACCACCACTAGAAAACCATAACTAGCAGCACCACCACCACTAGAACACAATAACTAGCAGCACCACCACCACTAGAACACCATAACTAGCAGCAGCACCACCACTAGAACACCATAACTAGCAGCACCACCACCACCACTAGAACACAGTAACTAGCACCACCACCACCACTAGAACACAATAACTAGCAGCACCACCACCACTAGAACACAATAACTAGCAGCACCACCACCACTAGAACACCATAACTAGCAGCACCACCACCACTAGAACACCATAACTAGCAGCACCACCACCACTAGAACACAGTAACTAGCAGCACCACCACCACCACTAGAACACAGTAACTAGCACCACAACCACCACTAGAACACCATAACTAGCAGCAGCACCACCACTAGAACACCATAACTAGCAGCAGCACCACCACTAGAACACAATAACTAGCAGCAGCACCACCACCACTAGAACACAGAGCAGCAGCACCACCACCACTAGAACACAGTAACTAGCACCACAACCACCACTAGAACACCATAACTAGCAGCAGCACCACCACTAGAACACAGTAACTAGGAGCAGCACCACCACTAGAACACCATAACTAGCAGCAGCACCACCACTAGAACACCATAACTAGCAGCAGCACCACCACTAGAACACCATAACTAGCAGCAGCACCACCACTAGAACACCATAACTAGCAGCACCACCACCACTAGAACACCATAACTAGCAGCACCACCACCACCACCACTAGAACACCATAACTAGCAGCACCACCACCACCACCACTAGAACACCATAACTAGCAGCACCACCACCACTAGAACACAGTAACTAGCAGCACCACCACCACCACTAGAACACAGTAACTAGCAGCACCACCACTAGAACACAGTAACTAGCAGCACCACCACTAGAACACCATAACTAGCAGCAGCACCACCACCACTAGAACACCATAACTAGCAGCAGCACAACCACCACTAGAACACCATAACTAGCAGCAGCACCACCACTAGAACACCATAACTAGCAGCAGCACCACCACCACTAGAACACCATAACTAGCAGCAGCACAACCACCACTAGAACACCATAACTAGCAGCACCACCACTAGAACACCATAACTAGCAGCAGCACCACCACTAGAACACAATAACTAGCAGCACCACCACCACTAGAACACCATAACTAGCAGCACCACCTACACTAGAACACAATAACTAGCAGCAGCACCACCACCACTAGAAAACCATAACTAGCAGCACCACCACCACTAGAACACAATAACTAGCAGCACCACCACCACTAGAACACAGTAACTAGCAGCACCACCACCACTAGAACACCATAACTAGTAGCAGCACCACCACCACTAGAACACCATAGCAGCAGCACCACCACCACTAGAACACCATAACTAGCAGCACCACCACCACCACCACTAGCAGAACACCACTAGAACACCTAACAGCAGCAGCACCACCACTAGAACACCATAACTAGCAGCAGCACCACCACTAGAACACCATAACTAGCAGCACCACCACCACTAGAACACCATAACTAGCAGCAGCACCACCACTAGAACACAATAACTAGCAGCACCACCACCACTAGAACACCATAACTAGCAGCACCACCTACACTAGAACACAATAACTAGCAGCAGCACCACCACCACTAGAAAACCATAACTAGCAGCACCACCACCACTAGAACACAATAACTAGCAGCACCACCACCACTAGAACACCATAACTAGCAGCAGCACCACCACTAGAACACCATAACTAGCAGCACCACCACCACCACTAGAACACAGTAACTAGCACCACCACCACCACTAGAACACAATAACTAGCAGCACCACCACCACTAGAACACAATAACTAGCAGCACCACCACCACTAGAACACCATAACTAGCAGCACCACCACCACTAGAACACCATAACTAGCAGCACCACCACCACTAGAACACAGTAACTAGCAGCACCACCACCACCACTAGAACACAGTAACTAGCACCACAACCACCACTAGAACACCATAACTAGCAGCAGCACCACCACTAGAACACCATAACTAGCAGCAGCACCACCACTAGAACACAATAACTAGCAGCAGCACCACCACCACTAGAACACAGTAACTAGCAGCAGCACCACCACCACTAGAACACAGTAACTAGCACCACAACCACCACTAGAACACCATAACTAGCAGCAGCACCACCACTAGAACACAGTAACTAGGAGCAGCACCACCACTAGAACACCATAACAGCAGCAGCACCACCACTAGAACACCATAACTAGGCAGCACCACCACTAGAACACCAACTAGCAGCACCACCACTAGAACACCATAACTAGCAGCACCACCACCACTAGAACACCATAACTAGCAGCACCACCACCACCACCACTAGAACACCATAATAGCAGACCACCACTAGAACACCATAACTAGCAGCACCACCACCACTAGAACACAGTAACTAGCAGCACCACCACCACCCTAGAACAAGTAACTAGCAGCACCACCACTAGAACACAGTAACTAGCAGCACCACCACTAGAACACCATAACTAGCAGCAGCACCACCACCACTAGAACACCATAACTAGCAGCAGCACAACCACCACTAGAACACCATAACTAGCAGCAGCACCACCACTAGAACACCATAACTAGCAGCAGCACCACCACCACTAGAACACCATAACTAGCAGCAGCACAACCACCACTAGAACACCATAACTAGCAGCAGCACCACCACTAGAACACCATAACAGCAGCAGCACCACCACCACTAGAACACCAGTAACTAGCAGCAGCACAACCACCACTAGAACACCATAACCAGCAGCAGCACCACCACTAGAACACCATAACTAGCAGCAGCACCACCACCACTAGAACACCATAACTAGCAGCAGCACAACCACCACTAGAACACCAGTAACTAGCAGCAGCACCACCACTAGAACACCATAACTAGCAGCAGCACCACCACCACTAGAACACCATAACTAGCAGCAGCACCACCACTAGAACACCATAACTAGCAGCACCACCACCACCACCACTAGAACACCATAACTAGCAGCACCACCACCACCACCACTAGAACACCATAACTAGCAGCACCACCACCACCACCACTAGAACACCATAACTAGCAGCACCACCACCACCACCACTAGAACACAGTAACTAGCAGCACCACCACCACCACTAGAACACAGTAACTAGCAGCACCACCACTAGAACACAGTAACTAGCAGCACCACCACTAGAACACCATAACTAGCAGCAGCACCACCACCACTAGAACACCATAACTAGCAGCAGCACAACCACCACTAGAACACCATAACCAGCAGCAGCACCACCACTAGAACACCATAACTAGCAGCAGCACCACCACCACTAGAACACCATAACTAGCAGCAGCACAACCACCACTAGAACACCATAACTAGCAGCAGCACCACCACTAGAACACCATAACTAGCAGCAGCACCACCACCACTAGAACACCATAACTAGCAGCAGCACAACCACCACTAGAACACCATAACTAGCAGCAGCACCACCACTAGAACACCATAACTAGCAGCAGCACCACCACCACTAGAACACCATAACTAGCAGCAACACAACCACCACTAGAACACCATAACTAGCAGCAGCACCACCACCACTAGAACACCATAACTAGCAGCAGCAGCACCACCACTAGAACACCATAACTAGCAGCAGCACCACCACCACTAGAACACAATAACTAGCAGCAGCACCACCACCACTAGAACACAATAACTAGCAGCAGCACCACCACCACTAGAACACCATAACTAGTAGCAGCACCACCACCACTAGAACACCATAACTAGCAGCAGCACCACCACTAGAACACAATAACAAAATTTACTGTGTGCCTGACAAGTAATTTTTCAAACAGTTGTTTACAGACACATTATTTCACTTATAATTCACTGTATCACAATTCCAGTGGGTCAGAAGTTTATAGGCTAATTGACATCATTTGAGTCAATTGGAGCTGTACTTGTGGATGTATTTCAAGGCCTACCTTCAAACTCAGTGCTTAACATCATGGGAAACTCAAAATAAATCAGCCAAGACCTCATAAAATAATATCAGCCAAGATCTCCACAAGTCTGGTTCATCCTTGGGAACAATTTCCAAACACCTTAAGGTGCCACATTCATCTGTACAAACAATAGTACGCAACTATAAACACCATGGGACCACTCAGCCGTCATAGTGCTCATGAAGGAGACACGTTCTGTCTCCTAGAGATGAACGTACTTTGGTGCGAAAAATGCAAATCAATCCCAGAACAACAGCAAAGGACCTTGTGAAGATGCTGGAAGAAACAGGTACAAAAGTATTTATATCCACAGTAAAACGAGTCCTATATCGACATAACCTGAAAGGCCGCTCAGACTGCTCCAAAATTACCACCATAAAAAAAGCCAGACTACGGTTTGCAACAGCAAACAAAAATAGAACTGTTTGGCCATAATGACCATTGTTTTGTTTGGAGGAAAAAGGGGTAGGCTTGCAAGCCGAAGAACACCATCCCAACCGTGAAGCACGGGGGTGGCAGCATCATGTTGTGGGGGTGCTTTGCTGCAGGAGGGACTGGTGCACTTCACACAATAGATGGCGTCATGAGGCAGGAAAATATTTGGATATATTGAAGCAACATCTCAAGACATCAGTCAGGAAGTTAAAGCTTGGGTCTTCCGAATGGACAATGACCTCAAGCATACTTCCAAAGCTGTGGCAAAATGGCAAAAGGACAACAAAGTCAAGGTATTGGAGTGGCCATCACAAAGCCCTGACATCAATCCTATAGAAAATTTGTGGGCAGAACTGAAAAAGCATGTGCGAGCAAGGAGGTCTACAAGCCTGACTTAAGTGTTCATTAAGTGTTCATTCAGTATTGTTGTAATTGTCATTAATACAAAAAAAATAAAAAGTAAAAGGTATCGGCTTTTTTTGGTCCTCCAATAATCGGTATTGAAAAATCATAATCGGTCGCCCTCTAATGTAAACGTCCGACTTCAACTGTAACTAGCCCACCCACCACTAGTATAACCACTAGCCCACCCACCACTACTAGTAGTATAACCACTAGCCCACCCACCACTAGTATAACCACTAGCCCACCCCCACTACTAGTAGTATAACCACTAGCCCACCCCCCACTAGTATAACCACTAGCCCACCCACCACTACTAGTAGTATAACCACTAGCCCACCCACCACTACTAGTAGTATAACCACTAGCCCACCCACCACTACTAGTAGTATAACCACTAGCCCACCCACCACTACTAGTAGTATAACCACTAGCCCACCCACCACTAGTATAACCACTAGCCCACCCACCACTAGTATAACCACTAGCCCACCCACCACTAGTATAACCACTAGCCCACCCACCACTACTAGTAGTATAACCACTAGCCCACCCACCACTAGTATAACCACTAGCCCACCCCCCACTAGTATAACCACTAGCCCACCCACCACAACTAGTAGTATAACCACTAGCCCACCCACCACTACTAGTAGTATAACCACTAGCCCACCCACCACTACTAGTAGTATAACCACTAGCCCACCCCCCCACTAGTATAACCACTAGCCCACCCACCACTACTAGGAGTATAACCACTAGCCCACCCCCCACTACTAGTAGTATAACCACTAGCCCACCCCCACTACTAGTAGTATAACCACTAGCCCAACCCCCCTAGTATAACCACTAGCCCACCAACCACTACTAGTAGTATAACCACTAGCCCAGCCTAAAACCCCCACTACTAGTAGTATAACCACTAAACCCCCCACTAGTATAACCACTAGCCCACCCACCACTACTAGTAGTAGTATAACCACTAGCCCACCCCCCACTACTAGTAGTATAACCACTAGCCCACCCACCCCCACTAGTATAACCACTAGCCCACCCCCCACTAGTATAACCACTAGCCCACCCACCACTAGTATAACCACTAGCCCACCCACCACTACTAGTAGTAGTATAACCACTAGCCCACCCCCACTACTAGTAGTAGTATAACCACTAGCCCACCCCCACTAGTATAACCACTAGCCCACCCCCCACTAGTATATCCACTAGCCCACCCCCACTACTAGTAGTATAACCACTAGCCCACCCCCACTAGTATAACCACTAGCCCACCCACCCACCACTACTAGTAGTATAACCACTAGCCCACCCACCCCCACTAGTATAACCACTAGCCCACCCACCACTACTAGTAGTATAATCACTAGCCCACCCACCCACCCACCACTACTAGTAGTATAACCACTAGCCACACCCCCCACTAGTATAACCACTAGCCCACCCACCACTACTAGTAGTATAACCACTAGCCCACCCACCACTACTAGTAGTATAACCACTAGCCCACCCACCACTACTAGTAGTATAACCACTAGCCCACCCACCACTACTAGTAGTAGTTTAACCACTAGCCCACCCACCACAACTAGTAGTATAACCACTAGCCCACCCACCACTACTAGTAGTATAACCACTAGCCCACCCACCACTACTAGTAGTATAACCACTAGCCCACCCCCCACTAGTATAACCACTAGCCCACCCACCACTACTAGTAGTATAACCACTAGCCCACCCCCCACTACTAGTAGTATAACCACTAGCCCACCCCCCACTAGTATAACCACTAGCCCACCCACCACTACTAGTAGTATAACCACTAGCCCACCCCCACTACTAGTAGTATAACCACTAGCCCACCCCCCACTAGTATAACCACTAGCCCACCCACCACTACTAGTAGTAGTAGTATAACCACTAGCCCACCCCCACTACTAGTAGTATAACCTCTAGCCCACCAACCACTACTAGTAGTATAACCTCTAGCCCACCCCCACTACTAGTAGTATAACCACTAGCCCACCCCCACTACTAGTAGTATAACCACTAGCCCACCCCCCACTAGTATAACCACTAGCCCACCCACCACTACTAGTAGTATAACCACTAGCCCACCCCCCACTACTAGTAGTATAACCACTAGCCCACCCCCACTAGTATAACCACTAGCCCACCCACCACTACTAGTAGTAGTATAACCACTAGCCCACCCACCACTACTAGTAGTATAACCACTAGCCCACCCACCCACCACTACTAGTAGTATAACCACTAGCCCACCCACCCACCACTACTAGTAGTATAACCACTAGCCCACCCACCACTACTAGTAGTAGTTTAACCACTAGCCCACCCACCACAACTAGTAGTATAACCACTAGCCCACCCACCACTACTAGTAGTATAACCACTAGCCCACCCACCACTACTAGTAGTATAACCACTAGCCCACCCCCCACTAGTATAACCACTAGCCCACCCACCACTACTAGTAGTATAACCACTAGCCCACCCCCCCCACTACTAGTAGTATAACCACTAGCCCACCCCCACTACTAGTAGTATAACCACTAGCCCACCCCCCACTAGTATAACCACTAGCCCACCCACCACTACTAGTAGTATAACCACTAGCCCACCCCCCACTACTAGTAGTATAACCACTAGCCCACCCCCCACTAGTATAACCACTAGCCCACCCACCACTACTAGTAGTAGTATAACCACTAGCCCACCCCCACTACTACTAGTATAACCACTAGCCCACCAACCACCACTAGTATAACCACTAGCCCACCCCCACTACTAGTAGTATAACCACTAGCCCACCCCCCCACTACTAGTAGTATAACCACTAGCCCACCCCCCACTAGTATAACCACTAGCCCACCCACCACTACTAGTAGTAGTATAACCACTAGCCCACCCCCACTACTAGTAGTATAACCACTAGCCCACCCACCCCCACTAGTATAACCACTAGCCCACCCCCCACTAGTATAACCACTAGCCCACCCACCACTACTAGTAGTAGTATAACCACTAGCCCACCCCCACTAGTATAACCACTAGCCCACCCCCACTAGTATAACCACTAGCCCACCCCCCACTACAGTAGTATAACCACTAGCCCACCCCCCACTAGTATAACCACTAGCCCACCCACCCACCACTACTAGTAGTATAACCACTAGCCCACCCACCCACCCACACTAGTATAACCACTAGCCCACCCACCACTACTAGTAGTATAACCACCAGCCCACCCACCCACCACTACTAGTAGTATAACCACTAGCCCACCCACCCCCCACTAGTATAACCACTAGCCCACCCACCACTACTAGTAGTATAACCACTAGCCCACCCACCACTACTAGTAGTAGTATAACCACTAGCCCACCCCCCACTAGTATAACCACTAGCCCACCCACCACTACTGGTAGTATAACCACTAGCCCACCCCCCACTAGTATAACCACTAGCCCACCCACCCACCACTACTAGTAGTATAACCACTAGCCCACCCACCCACCCCCACTAGTATAACCACTAGCCCACCCACCCACCCCCACTAGTATAACCACTAGCCCACCCACCACTACTAGTAGTATAACCACTAGCCCACCCATAACCACCAGTACTACTAGTATAACCACCAGCACACCCCACTAGTATAACCACTAGCCCACCCACCACTACTAGTAGTATAACCACTAGCCCACCCACCCACCACTACTAGTAGTATAACCACTAGCCGCCCCCCACTAGTATAACCACTAGCCCACCCACCACTACTGGTAGTATAACCACTAGCCCACCCACCCACTAGTATAACCACTAGCTCACCCACCCCCACTAGTATAACCACTAGCCCACCCACCCACCCCCACTAGTATAACCACTAGCTCACCCACCCACCACTAGTATAACCACTAGCCCACCCCCCACTAGTATAACCACTAGCCCACCCACCACTACTAGTAGTATAACCACCAGCCCACCCACCACCACTAGTATAACCACTAGCCCACCCACCACTACTAGTAGTATAACCAACAGCCCACCCACCCACCACTAGTATAACCACTAGCCCACCCACCCACCACTAGTATAACCACTAGCCCACCCACCCACCACTAGTATAACCACTAACCACCCACCCACCACTAGTATAACCACTAGCCCACCCACCCACCACTACTAGTATAACCACCAGCCCACCCACCCACCCACCCACCACTAGTATAACTACTAACACAACCCCCCGTGCACTAGTACAACCCCCCGCCCACTAGTACAACCACCACCAGTATGCCATAACAGGCATAACCACCAGTACGCCATAACAGGCATAACCACCAGTACGCCATAACAGGCATAACCACCAGTATGCCATAACAGGCATAACGACCAGAACGCAATAACAGGCATAACCACCAGTACGCCATAACCATAACCAGGCACCACGCCATAACAGGCATAACGACCAGAACACAATAACAGGCATAACCACCAGTACGCAATAACAGGCATAACCACCAGTACGCCATAACAGGCATAACCACCAGTACGCCATAACAGGCATAACCACCAGTACGCCATAACAGGCATAACCACCAGTACGCCATAACAGGCATAACCACCAGTATGCCATAACAGGCATAACCACCAGTACGCCATAACAGGCATGACCACCAGTACGCCATAACCACCAGTACGCCATAACAGGCATAACCACCAGTACGCCATAACAGGCATAACCACCAGTACACCATAACAGGCATGACCACCAGTACACCATAACCACCAGTACGCCATAACCACCAGTATGCCATATACCAGCATAGGCATAACAGGCCACCAGTATGCCATAACAGGCATAACCACCCCACGCCATAACCACCAGTATGCCATAACAGGCATAACCACCAGTACACCATAACAGGCATAACCACCAGTACGCCACCACCATAACCACCAGTACGCCATAACAGGCATAACCACCAGTACGCCACCATAACCACCAGTACGCCATAACCACCAGCATAGCCATAATAGGCATAACCACCAGTAGCCATAACAGGCATAACCACCAGTACGCCATAACAGGCATAACCACCAGTAGCCATAACAGGCATAACCACCAGTACGCCATAACAGGCATAACCACCAGTACGCCATAACAGGCATAACCACCAGTACGCCATAACCACCAGTCACGCCATAACCACCAGTACCAGCATAACCACCAGTACGCCATAACCACCAGTACGCCATAACCACCAGTACGCCATAACAGGCATGACCACCAGTACCCAATAACAAGCATAACCACCATTATAAACTAGGTGGTTCGAGCCCTGAATGATGATTGGCTGACAGCCGTGGTATACCACAGGTATGACTAAACATTTATTTTTACTGCTCTAATTACGTTGGTAACCAGTTTATAATAGCCACCATAAGGCACCACGGGGGGTGAGCATAGCCAATATACCATGCCTATGCCTATGGACACCCCTAGCCGTGGTATATTAGCCATATACCACACCCACTCTGGCCTTATTGCCACCAGTACACCATCACTAGCATAGCCACCACTAAACCGCCACTAGCATAGCCACCACTACACCGCCACTAGCATAGCCACCACTACACAGCCACCAGCATAGCCACCACTACACAGCCACCAGCATAGCCACCACTAGCCACCACTACACAGTCACCAGCATAGCCACCACTACACAGCCACCACTAGCATAGCCACCACTACACAGCCACCAGCATAGCCACCACTACACAGCCACCAGCATAGCCATCACTACACCACCAGCATAGCCATCACTACACCGCCACCAGCATAGCCATCACTACACCGCCACTACTACACCGCCACTACACAGCCACCAGCATAGCCACCACTACACCGTCACTAGCATAGCCACCACTACACCATAGCCACTCCCCAGTCACTAGCATAGCCACCACCCCACCATCACTAGCATAGCCACCACTCCCCCATCACTAGCATAGCCACCACTCCCCCATCACTAGCATAGCCACCACTACACCATCACTAGCATAGCCACCACTACACCATCACTAGCATAGCCACCACTACACCATCACTAGCATAGCCACCACCACCACATACCACCATCACTAGCATAGCCACCACTACACCATCACTAGCATAGCCACCACTACACCATCACTAGCATAGCCACCACTAGCATAGCCACCACTAGCATAGCCACCACTAGCATAGCCACACACCACAGCCACCAGCATAGCCACCGTCACCGCCACCAGCATAGCCACCACTGCAGCCACCACCACCAGCATAGCCACCACACACCGTCACTAGCATAGCCACCACTACACCGTCACCAGCATAGCCACCACTACACCGTCACCAGCATAGCCACCACTGCACCGTCACTAGCATAGCCACCACTGCACCGTCACTAGCATAGCCACCACTGCACCGTCACTAGCATAGCCACCACTGCAGCCGTCACTAGCATAGCCACCACTACACCATCAGCCACCACATAGCCACCACTACACCATCACTAGCATAGCCACCACTACACCATCACTAGCATAGCCACCACTACACCATCACTAGCATAGCCACCACTACACCATCACTAACATAGCCACCACTACACCATCACTAGCATAGCCACCATTACACCATCACTAGCATAGCCACCACAAGCATAGCCACAAATACACCATCACGCCACCACTAGCATAGCCACCACTGGCATAGCCATCACTAGCATAGCCACCATTACACCATCACTAGCATAGCCACCACAAGCATAGCCACAAATACACCATCACGCCACCACTAGCATAGCCACCACTGGCATAGCCATCACTAGCATAGCCACCACTAGCATAGCCACCACTGGCATAGCCACCACTAGCATAGCCACCACTACACCATCACTGAACTGTTGTGGGAATGAGGAAATACGTCTATCATTATACATGATGGTCAACAAAGACCCGGACTGTGTTGTGATTCTAGTCTACAGTGAGGAACACTAAAGACACCATGACTCACTGTTACCTCTTGGGCGTCCCTCGCTGCCTTGGCATCATCCTCATTGTAGCGGTTGCAGTTGTACCTACAATAAACACAGAGCTAGGAATTAGTGAGAGGACAAAGAACACAAAAAAAACATTTTAGTCCCAATATACACTGCTCAAAAAAATAAAGGGAACACTTAAACAACAAAATGTAACTCCAAGTCAATCACACTTCTGTGAAATCAAACTGGCCACTTAGGAAGCAACACTGATTGACAATAAATTTCACATGCTGTTGTGCAAATGGAATAGACAACAGGTAGGCAATTAGCAAGACACCCCCAATAAAGGAGTGGTCCTGCAGGTGGGGACCACAGACCACTTCTCAGTTCCTATGCTTCCTGGCTGATGTTTTGGTCACTTTTGAATGCTGGCGGTGCTTTCACTCTAGTGGTAGCATGAGACGGAGTCTACAACCCACACAAGTGGCTCAGGAAGTGCAGCTCATCAATGCGAGCTGTGGCAAGGTTTGCTGTGTCTGTCAGCGTAGTGTCCAGAGCATGGAGGCGCTACCAGGAGACAGGCCAGTACATCAGGAGACATGGAGGAGGCCATAGGAGGGCAACAACTCAGCAGCAGGACCGCTACCTCCGCCTTTGTGCAAGGAGGAGCAGGAGGAGCACTGCCAGAGCCCTGCAAAATGACCTCCAGCAGGCCACAAATGTGCATGTGTCTGCTCAAACGGTCAGAAACAGACTCCATGAGGGTGGTATGAGGGCCCGACGTCCACAGGTGGGGGGGTTGTGCTTACAGCCCAACACCGTGCAGGACGTTTGGCATTTGCCAGAGAACACCAAGATTGGCAAATTCGCCACTGGCGCCCTGTGCTCTTCACAAATGAAAGCAGGTTCACACTGAGCACATGTGACAGACGTGACAGAGTCTGGAGACGCCGTGGAGAAAGTTCTGCTGCCTGCAACATCCTCCAGCATGACCGGTTTGGCGGTGGGTCAGTCATGGTGTGGGGTGGCATTTCTTTGGGGGGCCTCCATGTGCTCGCCAGAGGTAGCCTGACTGCCATTAGGTACCGAGATGAGATCTTCAGACCCCTTGTGAGACCATATGCTGGTGCGGTTGGCCCTGGGTTCCTAATGCAAGACCTCATGTGGCTGGAGGCCACACACACTACTGAGCCTCATTTTGACTTGTTTTAAGGACATTACATCAAAGTTGGATCAGCCTGTAGTGTGGTTTTCCACTTTAATTTTGAGTGTGACTCCAAATCCAGACCTCCATGGGTTGATACATTTGATTTCCATTAATCATTTTTATGTGATTTTGTTGTCAGCACATTCAACTATGTAAAGAAAAGTATTCAATAAGAATATTTCATTCATTCAGATCTAGGATGTGTTATTTTAGTGTTCCCTTAATTTTTTTGAGCAGTGTATATACACACACACACATTTGAAGTCGCATAGCCCCTGGCCTCTAACCCATACCCCTGGCCTCTAACCCATACCCCCTGGCCTCTAACCCATACTCTAACCCATACCCCCTGGCCTCTAACCCATACCCCCTGGCCTCTAACCCATACCCCTGGCCTCTAACCCATACCCCCTGGCCTCTAACCCCCACCACAACACCTGCCCAAGTAAGGCAGCCCCCTCCCCCCGCTCCAACCTGTATGTGTCTTTCTGGGGTGTTGGGATAAAGCAGAAGGACAATAATGGAATCTAAAAGGGATACTTCTGAATGTTGGCAGTGAGGTCATTAATCAACTTCCCCCAGAGTCAAATGAACTCGCCGATACCCTTTTTACGTTTCTGTGGCCAGTATGAAGGAAGTTAGCATTAGCTCGTGAAACTACCTCTAACTAGCGTTAGCACAATGACTGCAAGTCTATGGGTATCTTACTAGCATGCTAGCAGATACCCATAGGCTTCCAGTAAAATAGCACTAGTCAGTAGGAGGTAGATCCCCCACCCACCCACCCACCAGGCAGAGCCGTGTGGTTCCCAGGGCCCCAGGCAGACCCAGCAGAACTCTGCCTTGCAGCTCTGGTTCCGACACACCATGTGGTTGCAACCGCCGTCCTTCTCAATGGTCACGTGGCATTTGGGGCACTCCTGAGGGACAGATGGCCAAGCAGAGATGGGGGCTCAGTAACAGTCCATCGTTCGCACAGCGGCAGCACTATAGAGCAACATGTAAGAGCCAGTTTCCCTGACACAGATTAAGCCTAGAATATCCACCGAGAATGCTTTTTAGTCCAGGAATAGGGCGTAATCTGTATCTGGGGGAAACCAGTCCTAAAATGCTTAAAGAGATACTAAAAATACAAATCTACCTGGTTTCGTGGGAAGGACACACAAGTGATGCATAAAAAAACAGACCAGGATTGTAATTTAGAGCAAAGCCTTTTTAAATACCCTTGTATTGGCTGCGATCCAGTTAGACGTCTCGCTGTCATCGTCACACTTCTTGATCCATTTCCTCAACCACTGAAAGATTACAACAACGATATTCAATACAACAAGTTCAAAGTAAACCAATCTTCGTTTGATAAATGTAACTATATTACAGTATAACTATGTTCATGTCAGGGGACCTCTGTCCCAAGAACACTTTACCACTAACCATGAATGTGTAGACTCGGGCCCAGTCTAGAACCAACCCATTGGTCACTAGTGGAGAACTGAAAGGATAAGCAATATGGTGACCATTCTACCTATCCTACCAGGGGACAAGGTGAAGCTACCACCTATCCTACCAGGGGACAAGGTGAGGCTACCACCTATCCTACCAGGGGACAAGGTGAAGCTTACCACCACCTATCCTACCAGGGGACAAGGTGAAGCTACCACCACCTATCCTACCAGGGGACAAGGTGAAGCTACCACCACCTATCCTACCAGGGGACAAGGTGAAGCTACCACCACCTATCCTACCAGGGGACAAGGTGAAGCTACCACCACCTATCCTACCAGGGGACAAGGTGAAGCTACCACCACCTATCCTACCAGGGGACAAGGTGAAGCTACCACCACCTATCCTGTCAGGGGACAAGGTGAAGCTACCACCACCTATCCTACCAGGGGACAAGGTGAAGCTACCACCACCATCCACCTATCCTACCAGGGGACAAGGTGAAGCTACCACCTATCCTACCAGGGGACAAGGTGAAGCTACCACCACCTATCCTGTCAGACCTACAGTACATTAAATGTATATGGGGTAAGGGTTAGAGTTGTTTTTGTGGACAGCGTCTGACCACTATTACATTACCACTGACAGGGAGGGTTGCATTTAGACTCTGTTGTGACATACCTTACACTTGACGGGATCATGCCAGTTCTCGCCACAATTGAAGCTGCAATGAATTGGGTTGAAATAAAGATCCACATGTAACCATTAAAATCAATGCCTTTTTTTCCTATTATATAGGATTCCATTTGTGTGACAACGGCAGGAGATATCATCATGCGTTTTGAGAACAGTGTGTGAATAAAATCAAGACGTCTCCTGTGTGAGTATTAGTGGTAGATGGGTCTTTTACATACCAGAGAACGTGTGATGTACAACAAACAAAACCATTAAGCAAGGAATGTAAGTCATGGTATGGCTTGTCTCTTACCAGAACTGCCGGCCACATGTGCATCTCACAGGCTTAGCATCTGGGTACTGGACTTTGACTACGTGATGACAGTCTGGCGCTGGGCACCATTTTAACAGTCGATTGCACTGAGGACGAGAGGACAGGAGCATGAGAAACGGGATACAAGCAGAAGGAATACATGCCAATCCTCCTCTTCTCCCAAACAAGCAAGATGATCTAACATCTGAAGAACAGATTCAATATTCTCACAGCTAGGTTTACATGGAAAACAGCTACATTGTATTTTAGAGTACAGACATCTCCATGTAAAGCACAAGATGCTGTGTGTGTGTGTGTGTGTGTGTGTGTGTGTGTGTGTGTGTGTGTGTGTGTGTGTGTGTGTGTGTGTGTGTGTGTGTGTGTGTGTGTGTGTGTGTGTGTGTGTGTGTGTGTGTGTATATATATATGAAATCAATGAAGAACATTACACATCTTACCTCTACAAAACTATTGGTAATCAAGTGTTGGTACTTCAACTTCACCTTGGACTCTGTGATCAGTCTCCTATAGGAAAATCATTAGGTTTTCAAATGATCATTAAAATGTACTGGATTTGAACACATACAACAAAACAAAAAAATGTGATTTATAAAACTCATCTGCTACTCTACATCTTCAACTTTCACGTGTAGAACTAGCAGCGTGTAGAACTAGCAGCGTGTAGAACTAGCAGCGTGTAGAACTAGTGTAGAACTAGCAGCGTGTAGAACTAGCAGCGTGTAGAACTAGCAGCGCGTAGAACTAGCAGCGTGTAGAACTAGCAGCGTGTAGAACTAGTGTAGAACTAGCAGCGTGTAGAACTAGCAGCGTGTAGAACTAGCAGCGTGTAGAACTAGTGTAGAACTAGCAGCGTGTAGAACTAGCAGCGTGTAGAACTAGCAGCGTGTAGAACTAGTGTAGAACTAGCAGCGTGTAGAACTAGCAGCGTGTAGAACTAGCAGCGTGTAGAACTAGCAGCGTGTAGAACTAGTGTAGAACTAGCAGCGTGTAGAACTAGCAGCGTGTAGAACTAGCAGCGTGTAGAACTAGTGTAGAACTAGCAGCGTGTAGAACTAGTGTAGAACTAGCAGCGTGTAGAACTAGCAGCGTGTAGACCTAGCAGCGTGTAGAACTAGCAGCGTGTAGACCTAGCAGCGTGTAGCAGCAGCGTAGAACTAGCGTGCAGAACTAGCAGCGTGCAGAACTAGCAGCGTGTAGAACTAGCAGCGTGTAGAACTAGCAGCGTGTAGAACTAGCAGCGTGTAGAACTAGCAGCGTGTAGAACTAGCAGCGTGTAGAACTAGCAGCGTGTAGAACTAGCAGCGTGCAGAACTAGCAGAGTGTAGAGTGAGCAGCGCGTAGAACTAGCAGCGCGTAGAACTAGCAGCGCGTAGAACTAGCAGCGCGCAGAACTAGCAGCGCGCAGAACTAGCAGCGCGCAGAACTAGCAGCGCGCAGAACTAGCAGCGCGCAGAACTAGCAGCGTGCAGAACTAGCAGCGTGCAGAACTAGCAGCGTGCAGAACTAGCAGCGGGTAGAACTAGCAGCGTGCAGAACTAGCAGCGGGTAGAACTAGCAGCGGGTAGAACTAGCAGCGTGCAGAACTAGCAGAGTGTAGAGTGAGCAGCGTGTAGAACTAGCAGCGTGTGGAACTAGCAGCGTGTGGAACTAGCAGCGTGTAGAACTAGCAGCGCGTAGAACTAGCAGCGTGTAGAACTAGCAGCGTGTATGTAATGTTGAAACATAATAATAATAAATATAAAAAGCTTTACTGTCACAGAGCGGATAGATGCAGTGAAATGTGTTGTTTTTTTACAGGGTCCTCCATAGTAGTAAGGAGCCCCTGGAGCAAATCGGGGTTAAGTGTCTTGCTCAAGGGCACAGACAGATTTTTCATCTTGACGGCGCGGGTATTTGGAAACCAGCAACCTTTCAGTGACCGTCCCAACGCTGTAACCGCTAGTCTACCTGCTGTGGAATGTAAAGCGACAGCGACGTAACACTTACATGACTGTGTTGTCGTCCACCAATATATCACAGCTGTGAGCAGGGCAGGAAATCGTCTTTTTTTGTTGTTGTTTAAAGAAAGAGAAAGGAAACATTGGTGAGATTTTTTTCACATCTTTTTTCACAAAAAGCCCAATGATTGCTTTTCCTGAGTCGGAATAAGAGTTTACAGTCCATGGTAACGATACATACATACATGCTGTGTGTATGATTGTATGTATGTATGAATAAGCGCTTGGTCAAAGGTCATTGTTTTAACGTTTTGTCTGTGCTATTGCATTGCTTCCTTCTTGACTACTTCCTGCTGACCTCTTGCCAGGCCCCGCCCACCAAGGGATTCTTACCGTAAGGCTCTTTTCTCTGGTTAAACAACAAAGGTGTTTGTGGTGCTTACCTGTCCCATCCCCTCCTCAATGATTTTGGTAGTCAAGTAGTCACCCCAACACTGCATGCAGAACTTGTGTCCACACTCCAGGCCAGTGAAGTACTGTGGGAGAGGAAGATGAAGTTTCAGTCATAGAGGCTAGGGGGTATGGGTTAGAGGCTAGGGGGTATGGGTTAGAGGCTAGGGGGTATGGGTTAGAGGCTAGGGGGTATGGGTTAGGGGGTAGGGGGGTTAGGGGCTCGAGGGTATGGGGGGTATGGGTTAGAGGCTAGGGGTAATGGGTTAGAGGCTAGGGGTAATGGGTTAGAGGCTAGGGGGGTATGGGTTAGAGGCTAGGGGTATGGGTTAGAGGCTATGGGGGGTATGGGTTAGAGGCTAGGGGGTATGGGTTAGAGGCTAGGGGGTATGGGTTAGAGGCTAGGGGTATGGGTTAGAGGCTCGGGGGGGTTAAGAGGCTATGGGGGGGTATGGGTTAGAGGCTGGGTTAGAGGCTAGGGGGATATGGGTTAGAGGCTAGGGGGTAAGGGTTAGTGGGTAAGAGGCTAGGGGGCTGAGGGAGTAAGGGGTAAGAGGCTAGGGGGTAAGAGGCTAAGGGGTAAGAGGCTAGGGGGTAAGGGTTAGGAATAGGGGGTTAGAGTCTAGGGGGTAAGGGTTAGAGGCTGGTTAGAGGCTAGGGGGTGTCTCCCTTCATAATACTGACTGACTGAGTTTGTGTAGTTCAGGTAGGAGATCTGACTTGGCATGGCCTGATCCTTTCAGATGTACACTACTGCCTAGTGGATAGGGTGTCGTGCATCTCTCCCTTCAGAGTAGGGTACTGACCGAGTTTGGGTAGTTCAGGTAGCAGATCTGACAGGGAAGATCCTGAGCAGAGGAGTTCAGTGTTCATCAGCCGATCCTCGACTACTCTAGTTACTGGGGTTGATGACATGGCATTCTGACAGGGAGAACAATTTGTCAAGGTTCCCATCAAAATATCTAGTGAGAGAAGACATGTCACCATCACTGGCTGGGAAACACGCTACTTTAATTGGCTGGTGTATTATTCACTAGAATAGGGTCTTTAGGGTCATGCTAGAACAAACGGTTACATAGGAAGGCAATAAGTCATAGTCAAACTAGAGCACCAAGACAAAGGTGAAACCTCTGTCAGATCTCATAGCGCAAATGGAGCATTGAAAAGGGTCTGCAGGGAAATTGGTAAACAGACAATTCATTGGATCAATTCAATTTCCTTGTGTAATGCTGTCTATTCATATTTAATACCAGACCATATGGCCATTCAACAGACCACCTAACCTAACACAATGATGGCACTAATAGAGCCAAGAAGATGTCACGACTAACCTTTCCATCAGTTTCTCTTTGTCCCAATTGAAGTGACTAAGAAGTATTCTTGTTATCGTTGCAGGGTTCTAGAGAAGAGTAACACAAAAATGAGGAGGCAAAAATACACATTTATATGGCCTCCGGGGAAATCTTCATAACTGTTATTAAAAGACAGCCTCTTAACTAGCTAGCTATTTAGCATTGGATTATAATACACTAACCGGTAACTAGCAGTACGGTCATGTCAGTTACACGGACAAAATAAAAGGCTATTAATTGTTCAAAATGTGTCTAATAATAATAATAGGATTTATAAATAAAAATCTGCAATTCATTGCAGACAAACTCAGTGGCTGACAGAAGTGGGAATCAAGGTTTTCAGCCATGTTGTTTCAGGCGCACAGGCCTCAACTAAAATCAGACAGTGGAAAGTAAAGATAGTAAAGTGATCTAGTTGATAATCCAGGTGAAACTGTGGACAGACAGGGAGGGAGGGATGATAGGTTTTTTGTTGAAATCCTAAATAGCTCAGTAACATTAGCTACTTTCTCCATTTTGATGCCATGATTAGTAGACACATACTGTTGATGACAGTGTTGTAATAGCTACGTTGGAGGCAACAGGGGATAATGACAAAGATGACTAGCCAAACGAGCTAGGTTTTCTCTCTGGCTGGGTCTCATAGTTATTATTATTGATTGCTTTATTTCATCTTATTGTAGCTAGTTGGGTCAGCATCTTGGCACAGTTGACAACTCACTCTTATATATCTCGTTGTCATTCAAGAGATATAACATGATGCTATTGGTTCGTTAGCTAACCTTTAATTGACTAAACTAAAAGAGAAAACATTTTGTCATCTTCCCTACCAGACAGATACCATTCATTTAGTTAGCTACAGTAACAGTTTGTTTGAAATGGAAGTCGGGAGTAATTTAGCTACAGTACCTAAACTAAGGTTACTAGTTTGTAACTATAGTTAGGTAAAGGTTAGCTAACAAACATACGTTGAGGTTTTACAGTCACCTACGATTGTTTGTGATGGACAAGTACACCTAAATCGGTAATTAATGAGCTGTTTACGTTTTTTTTTACAATTTGCGGCCTACCGAGACCCGACATCCTCGGCCTTTCCTTCACCCCTCACCTGGATGACATCATTGACCTCCCGGATACACTCGACCATATGCTGAAGGATCTGTTCAGCGGTCAAAACCTCGAACCGATAATCCTCTTCGTCTTGACCGGGTCCCAGGCCACTGCCTCCGGTTTCCCCACATTCATCTCGTTCTCCACCGGCCACAACCGGATCGTCCAACTCCACTTCCAGGGTGTCGTCTTCGGGATCCTCCTCGGCGCTGTCTTCGCTGCATTCCTCTTCCTCCTCGTCGAATTCATAATTGTACCCTTCGTCTGAGTCCATTACTCGGATTTAACTTGATATTGTGTCAAGGTATGATTACCAAACGCTATAGATACTAGGATGTGTACAGGACCGCGACGAAAACAAGAGACGAAATATTTCGAAAGAGAAAAAATATTTCCAGAGAGAGAGAGAGTCGCTACAACAACATGAGCGCAGCTGCCGCTGGACCAACAAAGAGATGCGGCGTCATACGGACCGACGCGTCATACGGACCGACGCGTCAAACGGACCGACGCGTTACGTCAAAAAAAATAATATAAGGAAAGGACTTGTCCAAGGCAAGAGATGTACAAACACTTCAAACTCATCAAAGAGCACTGATATTTATTTGAAGACAGCAATGGAATGTTTTAACAAATGATTATACTTTATTATAATATATATATATATATAAGGCTGACATTCACCCTTGTGTTGTTTTTTTCTCTAGTGAATTTGACCTTCTTTTAAATGAGCCTAATCCTTCATGATAAATAATTCAACAAACATTGGTTATTTATATTCCTGTGTAAGACATTATGTACTATGGACACAATAATCCTATTACCCCCCCAAAATACAGTATTGACATACCCATTACAATCAATGGATACATTGTCGTTTTAATATATTTAGTTTTGTATCATATTGTAATGCTGGAGCCAATCACATTATATCACATGTAAGCGCATGAGACATTATATAGGGCCTGTTTATAATTACACTGGTGAATCTTGCAAACAGAGTGAGTGTGTATGTAGACACCTTACCACTAGATGGCAGCACAGAGTTAAATCTAAAACTTTTGACCTGCATTGGATTTAATGTAGTGTGACTGACAGCAATCCGCTCCATAGCCTGTGGCTGAGGGCATAGTGTTGCGGTAATGTTATAGAACATAAGTAGGCTAATCTAATTTTGCAGTATTAATTTTGCAAGTATCTTGCAATAATTGTATATGTAGTCTTCAAATGTTTTTAACTCTACTGTTTAGCAAAATGTGGAATCACTAGGCATCTTTAATTCACATAAATCACCTTTGAGTATATCTGGGTTTTTAATACCGGATGATGAATAACCAGACTGTTTTCAAGAACTATTACACATCCTCAGAGACCTCTGTGAATTGAGGCATATTGTGTGTTTCAGGTTTTGTGGTCACAGTTTTTTTTAAACGATTCTATCTTAATAATTACTTTATTTTGTGTTGGCTCAAAGACTCTCAAAAGAGTCTTTGAGCCAACACATTATATGTTGAGGAATGGTAGTTGAAAGCAGAATGGAGTGGCCTGGGTCTCTGTACTCCACGTTTGTTTTTCGGGGAGACGTGTGACTGATAGCTGCTTGATTTCCTATTCATTGTTTGCAGTATTACTTTTTCCAATGCTGGCTGCAATCCCAACTACAAATAAATAAACTGAATCTTTCCACTGTTATAAATCATCTGCTGTTACTAAAATATCCTTTGCTGTGATCGGCACAATATCTGTAGCAGGTGTTCTTTTGTTTGGTGCAAATACAGTTTGTTTTCATGCTGTCGAGAAAAAGAAAACCCAAAGCAATAATCATTGCATTATCTCCCATTGTAACAGTCAACAGTAGTTAACCCTCGGGTCTTAGAGATTTACAGATTTTATATAACAGATGTCCATGGTGTGATCTTTATACATAGTGCTGCTAAATATCGGTTGCAACCTGTTGAGGCAACCAAACAGAAGCGATTGCAACATTCTGATAGATTTTTAAACTAATTGGTCCTTTGACTAATCAGATTATTTATTTTGCCCATAATTGGGCAAAATATCAGAATTGGGCTGCCTGTATAAACACAGCCCAAGTAGACCAATATTGTGTTCTCTTAAAGAGAGTGGACATTTCTCTTGCCCGCCAGCTGAGGAAAATGTTTTGATATTTTGTCATTTTGCAGATTACAATAAAATCTAGTTTGGTAAAGCAACCCGATTGGGTAACACAAAAAACTGATAGTGAATGTGTATGTAGATTTACAGTTGTGTGTAGAAGGATGAGCTCATAGCAACGGTACAGTACAGGGAAATACATTTGACCTTGTCTCTGTGCTCTTGTGATTACATGAGACAGGAGCAGGTTTAATGTGATACACCTTCAATCACAGAAATCCCCTGATCTGAGCCACACCAGACAGAGCCTGATCACATCCCGTTAAAGCATGAACTGGACTTTCCTCCTAACACAACAACACATCACTAACCGCTCAGTCTCCGTCTCAACACAAGCACTTAATATATGCCATTTAGCACTTCACCCCCCCCCCGCAAAAAAAATGGGATTGAAACAAAAATATGTATGTATCCCCTGCTAGGATGCCAGCCCCCCTAGGTGAACACATACAAAGACACACCTCCCTCTGTGCATCGGCAGGGATACTCTATCTGTGAGATCCAGGGGGGTGGCAGTGAGGGGGACATACAAGTGCCACGTTACACTGGTCCTTTGAGCCGGGAGGACTGGGGGACAATGGTGCTGTTAACACTGCTGACTGGGACCTTTGGGCCTTCTGAAACTTTAATGTGATTTGGTGAGCGACCTACCTCTCGCCGAGGTCAGAGATGAACCCGGGCCCCGGCAACATCCCGGGGTTGCCGTGTGTCGTTGCCGCTGTAACCAGACACCGGCCCGGCGACGGGGGCAGAGGGGGAATCGGGTGCCGGCTCGTCTTTGTCCCCTGTGGCATGGATAATGACCCGTCTGTCCTCACCGGGGGCATAGAGAGATGGGACTCAGTGTCTCAGGTAAAAAGAGCAGGTTCCCAATCTGATTTATACGAGGCAGGACAGTGACCTGATCTCAGAGGAGGAGACTGTTTTTGAATCATTTATACTCTGTGTTTTTCCTTCCTGTGGGTTTTTCCTCAGCTCGCACCATACAGAACTCTAGTCTATTCCTATCTAGTACTCGGGAGAGTTGTTCCTCTCTGTCTGTATCTTATCAGGGGTACATGATATAGATAGTGGGTTTCTGTGCTGATTTCCTTGTAATGAAGAATCTTTCGATCAATCGATTACATTTATTTCTAAATAAATTTAGCTCAAATCTGAAAGAGATTCGATGAGTGTGCCTTCCTTGATTATCCATGATCAGTCACCTATAAAAACTCTTCCATTATGTTTTGACACCTTGACAAAAGAGTTTATTTAAGTGCATTTCCAATCATAGCCCTTGTAGCAGGGGCCAGGGCCAACTAACTTCTTCTGCCTCTGGCAGAGGGCTGGAGGACTTGGTCCCCTGTCAGAGTGGATGAGGGCTGGAGGACTTGGTCCCCTGGCAGAGTGGATGAGGGCTGGAGGACTTGGTCCCCTGGCAGAGTGGATGAGGGCTGGAGGACTTGGTCCCCTGGCAGAGTGGATGAGGGCTGGAGGACTTGGTCCCCTGGCAGAGTGGATGAGGGCTGGAGGACTTGGTCCCCTGACAGAGTGGATGAGGGCTGGAGGACTTGGTCCCCTGACAGAGGGGATGAGGGCTGGAGGACTTGGTCCCCTGACAGAGGGGATGAGGGCTGGAGGACTTGGTCCCCTGGCAGAGTGGATGAGGGCTGGAGGACTTGGTCCCCTGGCAGAGTGGATGAGGGCTGGAGGACTTGGTCCCCTGGCAGAGTGGATGAGGGCTGGAGGACTTGGTCCCCTGGCAGAGGGGATGAGGGCTGGAGGACTTGGTCCCCTGGCAGAGTGGATGAGGGCTGGAGGACTTGGTCCCCTGGCAGAGTGGATGAGGGCTGGAGGACTTGGTCCCCTGGCAGAGTGGATGAGGGCTGGAGGACTTGGTCCCCTGGCAGAGGGGATGAGGGCTGGAGGACTTGGTCCCCTGGCAGAGTGGATGAGGGCTGGAGGACTTGGTCCCCTGGCAGAGTGGATGAGGGCTGGAGGACTTGGGTCCCTGGCAGAGTGGATGAGGGCTGGAGAACTTGGTCCCCTGGCAGAGTGGATGAGGGCTGGAGGACTTGGTCCCCTGGCAGAGTGGATGAGGGTTGGAGGACTTGGTCCCCTGGCAGAGTGGATGAGGGTTGGAGGACTTGGTCCCCTGGCAGAGTGGATGAGGGCTGGAGGACTTGGTCCCCTGGCAGAGTGGATGAGGGCTGGAGGACTTGGTCCCCTGGCAGAGTGGATGAGGGCTGGAAGACTTGGCCTTTTGGCTATACAGTAGATAGGTGATCTCTGGGTGTTTTGTCCTGCTGTAATCAGACAGGAACATCATCCATCATGAGAGAGAGGCTATAACAGCCAGGTTACAATGGGAGATAAGACAAGGAGCAAGGTTACAGGAGCCCGGCCCAGACGGCCTCGCGGGGAGAGGTACAGCTCAGGTGACAGCCCAGGTAGGTTCCTCATTACATAGCCAGGCCTGGCCTACATGGCTAACTCTCCGCTGGCCTGGGAAGGCTAGAGTAAGCCAGGACTGGAGTGTGAGGGCTCGGTGCATGGTCACAAGCCACACTGCTATGGTGAATTGGTTTATGCTGAATTGGTTTTGTGGTGAATTGGTTTATGATGGATTGGTTTTGTGGTGAATTGGTTTTGTGGTGAATTGGTGTTGTGGTGAATTGGTGTTGTGGTGAATTGGTTTTGTGGTGAATTGGTTTCGTTGTGAATTGGTTTTGTGGTGAATTGGTTTTGTGGTGAATTGGTTTTGTGGTGAATTGGTGTTGTGGTGAATTGGTTTTGTGGTGAATTGGTTTTGTGGTGAATTGGTTTTGTGGTGAATTGGTGTTGTGGTGAATTGGTTTTGTGGTGAATTGGTTTATGCTGAATTGGTTTTGTGGTGAATTGGTGTTGTAGTGAATTGGTTTTGTGGTGAATTGGTTTTGTGGTGAATTGGTTTATGCTGAATTGGTTTTGTTGTGAATTGGTTTTGTGGTGAATTGGTTTTGTGGTGAATTGGTGTTGTGGTGAATTGGTGTTGTGGTGAATTGGTTTTGTGGTGAATTGGTTTTGTGGTGAATTGATGTTGTGGTGAATTGGTTTTGTGGTGAATTGGTTGGAATCAGCAGAGTCCTGGTTCGTAACCTGATAGAGTGGAACAATAACTAGAGATTTGTCAAAACACTGTAAAACATGAAGTCCTATATACTTCTGTCAGTGATGTGAAGGACATTACTCTTGTATTTGTAACAGTATAATTTTAAACCGTCCCCTCACCCATACCCGGGCGCAAACCAGGGACCTTTTCACATCCGTTACATATTGAAATGACTTTATCAAGTTAGCATGAGTGTTAATCCTCTATTGTTTCATCTCTAATTGCAATGTCTTGGCCAGGTTGCAGTTGCAAATGAGAACTTGTTCTCAACTAGCCTACTTGGTTAAATAAAGGTGTTCTCAACTAGCCTACCTGGTTAAATAAAGGTGTTCTCAACTAGCCTACTTGGTTAAATAAAGGTGTTCTCAACTAGCCTACCTGGTTAAATAAAGGTGTTCTCAACTAGCCTACCTGGTTAAATAAAGGTGTTCTCAACTAGCCTACCTGGTTAAATAAAGGTGTTCCCAACTAGCCTACCTGGTTAAATAAAGGTGTTCTCAACTAGCCTACCTGGTTAAATAAAGGTGTTCTCAACTAGCCTACCTGGTTAAATAAAGGTGTTCTCAACTAGCCTACCTGGTTAAATAAAGGTGTTCTCAACTAGCCTACCTGGTTAAATAAAGGTGTTCTCAACTAGCCTACCTGGTTAAATAAAGGTGTTCTCAACTAGCCTACCTGGTTAAATAAAGGTGTTCTCAACTAGCCTACCTGGTTAAATAAAGGTGTTCTCAACTAGCCTACCTGGTTAAATAAAGGTGTTCTCAACTAGCCTACCTGGTTAAATAAAGATGTTCTCAACTAGCCTACCTGGTTAAATAAAGGTGTTCTCAACTAGCCTACCTGGTTAAATAAAGGTGTTCTCAACTAGCCTACCTGGTTAAATAAAGGTGTTCTCAACTAGCCTACCTGGTTAAATAAAGGTGTTCTCAACTAGCCTACCTGGTTAAATAAAGGTGTTCTCAACTAGCCTACCTGGTTAAATAAAGGTGTTCTCAACTAGCCTACCTGGTTAAATAAAGGTGTTCTCAACTAGCCTACCTGGTTAAATAAAGGTGTTCTCAACTAGCCTACCTGGTTAAATAAAGGTGTTCTCAACTAGCCTACCTGGTTAAATAAAGGTGTTCTCAACTAGCCTACCTGGTTAAATAAAGGTGTTCTCAACTAGCCTACCTGGTTAAATAAAGGTGTTCTCAACTAGCCTACCTGGTTAAATAAAGGTGTTCTCAACTAGCCTACCTGGTTAAATAAAGGTGTTCTCAACTAGCCTACCTGGTTAAATAAAGGTGTTCTCAACTAGCCTACCTGGTTAAATAAAGGTGTTCTCAACTAGCCTACCTGGTTAAATAAAGGTGTTCTCAACTAGCCTACCTGGTTAAATAAAGGTGTTCTCAACTAGCCTACCTGGTTAAATAAAGGTGTTCTCAACTAGCCTACCTGGTTAAATAAAGGTGTTCTCAACTAGCCTACCTGGTTAAATAAAGGTGTTCTCAACTAGCCTACCTGGTTAAATAAAGGTGTTCTCAACTAGCCTACCTGGTTAAATAAAGGTGTTCTCAACTAGCCTACCTGGTTAAATAAAGGTGTTCTCAACTAGCCTACCTGGTTAAATAAAGGTGTTCTCAACTAGCCTACCTGGTTAAATAAAGGTGTTCTCAACTAGCCTACCTGGTTAAATAAAGGTGTTCTCAACTAGCCTACCTGGTTAAATAAAGGTGTTCTCAACTAGCCTACCTGGTTAAATAAAGGTGTTCTCAACTAGCCTACCTGGTTAAATAAAGGTGTTCTCAACTAGCCTACCTGGTTAAATAAAGGTGTTCTCAACTAGCCTACCTGGTTAAATAAAGGTGTTCTCAACTAGCCTACCTGGTTAAATAAAGGTGTTCTCAACTAGCCTACCTGGTTAAATAAAGGTGTTCTCAACTAGCCTACCTGGTTAAATAAAGGTGTTCTCAACTAGCCTACCTGGTTAAATAAAGGTGTTCTCAACTAGCCTACCTGGTTAAATAAAGGTGTTCTCAACTAGCCTACCTGGTTAAATAAAGGTGTTCTCAACTAGCCTACCTGGTTAAATAAAGGTGAAATAAAAAAAATAAAAAAATGTCGCCAATGACTTGTGTAAACATAAAATCAAGAGTTTATTAGTTATAATACGTCTCAATCCCAACTCTTTATCTCGGACTCACCCAACAAATATCAACACACGCAACGTACCAGAGTCTGCTTATCCCCTAAATCACTGACATGACATGACCGTCATCTGAAGGCGATTAAAGTATAAGACGATGGTCTGGTAGAGTGTGTGTCTGCAGGTGCATGAGGCGTTTCACGTGTCACAGAGTTTTGGGATTGTGTGACCCGGCCAGAGGTCGGCATCATGTCCCCACAGGTGACAAAAATCCGTCCCGTTGTCTTATCATCCCCTGTAGAAGTGTGCCATGACCCGAGTGTGTGTTTGTGTGTGTGTGTGTGTGTGTTTGTCACCGATAAGACCCACAGCCATGTCTGTCTGTCCATCCAGCTCGTAGCCTTTCACTCACTGACATGGAGCCGCTGGTAGCTAATCCTGGACTGACGCCTCTCTCTCTCTTCAGAGTCACAATGGGCATAGATCTGTTTTGAATATCTTGCCAACTCCTATGGTCATTGTCACATTTTGTGTTCTAGAAAGCACAAACAGATCTGGGGCCAGGCCATAACTAACCACCACCCCGAGTCTGTGTGTCTGGGAGGGTCTGGGAACAGCAGTCAATCTGTTATGTCTAATAGATGCCAATATTATTCTCCCCAAATCCGTTTACAGACAAAAGGACAACACCAGTGGGTTTAAGTCGGTTATTTTGACAGTTACACCACAAAGTATAGATGTGATTTCACATTAAGGATATTTTTGAGGGGCAAAATTAATTAATTTGCCTTGGATTAACGATTAACAGTTAAGAGGGTTTGAGAATTTAATATTATGAAGCTAATATTCACCCAAAAGCAAGGATATTATTTTAATTAGGCCTAGCCAAAATTAAATACGATGAATTAGTAAAAACAGACATTCTGTTCCAGAAAGACATCTGCTGTAAATTACTGGTCTGCATTTTGGGCCGGATGATGTTAACTGGCTGTAAGATACTGGTGTATCAGGATGATGTGGCTATAAGATATGGACACATTGGACACATTGGGCAGGATGATGTTTACTGGCTATAAGATACTGGTGTATCAGTCATATGGACACATTGGGTGGGATGATGTTTACTGGCTGTAAGATACTGGTGTATCAGTCATATGGACACATTGGGCCGGATGATGTTTACTGGCTGTAAGATACTGGTTTATCAATCATATGGACACATTGGGCAGGATGATGTTTACTGGCTATAAGATACTGGTGTATCAATCATATGGACACATTGGGCAGGATGATGTTTACTGGCTGTAAGATACTGGTGTATCAGTCATATGGACACATTGGGTGGGATGATGTTTACTGGCTGTAAGATACTGGTGTATCAGTCATATGGACACATTGGGCAGGATGATGTTTACTGGCTGTAAGATACTGGTGTATCAGTCATATGGACACATTGGGCCGGATGATGTTTACTGGCTGTAAGATACTGGTTTATCAATCATATGGACACATTGGGCAGGATGATGTTTACTGGCTGTAAGATACTGGTGTATCAGTCATATGGACACATTGGGCCGGATGATGTTTACTGGCTGTAAGATACTGGTTTATCAATCATATGGACACATTGGGCAGGATGATGTTTACTGGCTGTAAGATACTGGTTTATCAATCATATGGACACATTGGGCCGGATGATGTTTACTGGCTGTAAGATACTGGTTTATCAATCATATGGACACATTGGGTGGGATGATGTTTACTGGCTATAAGATACTGGTTTATCAATCATATGGACACATTGGGCAGGATGATGTTTACTGGCTATAAGATACTGGTGTATCAATCATATGGACACATTGGGTGGGATGATGTTTACTGGCTGTAAGATACTGGTTTATCAATCATATGGACACATTGGGTGGGATGATGTTTACTGGCTATAAGATACTGGTTTATCAATCATATGGACACATTGGGCAGGATGATGTTTACTGGCTATAAGATACTGGTGTATCAATCATATGGACACATTGGGTGGGATGATGTTTACTGGCTATAAGATACTGGTTTATCAATCATATGGACACATTGGGCAGGATGATGTTTACTGGCTATAAGATACTGGTTTATCAATCATATGGACACATTGGGCAGGATGATGTTTACTGGCTGTAAGATACTGGTTTATCAATCATATGGACACATTGGGCCGGCTGCCTTGTTACTGGCTATAAGATACTGGTGTATCAGTCATATGGACACATTGGGTGGGATGATGTTTACTGGCTGTAAGATACTGGTGTATCAGTCATATGGACACATTGGGTGGGATGATGTTTACTGGCTATAAGATACTGGTTTATCAGTCATATGGACACATTGGGCAGGATGATGTTTACTGGCTGTAAGATACTGGTGTATCAGTCATATGGACACATTGGGTGGGATGATGTTTACTGGCTATAAGATACTGGTGTATCAGTCATATGGACACATTGGGCCGGATGATGTTTACTGGCTGTAAGATACTGGTGTATCAGTCATATGGACACATTGGGCCGGATGACGTTTACTGGCTGTAAGATACTGGTGTATCAGTCATATGGACACATTGGGCAGGATGATGTTTACTGGCTGTAAGATACTGGTTTATCAATCATATGGACACATTGGGCCGGCTGCCTTGTTACTGGCTATAAGATACTGGTGTATCAGTCATATGGACACATTGGGTGGGATGATGTTTACTGGCTGTAAGATACTGGTGTATCAGTCATATGGACACATTGGGTGGGATGATGTTTACTGGCTGTAAGATACTGGTGTATCAGTCATATGGACACATTGGGCAGGATGATGTTTACTGGCTGTAAGATACTGGTGTATCAGTCATATGGACACATTGGGCAGGATGATGTTTACTGGCTGTAAGATACTGGTGTATCAGTCATATGGATACATTGGGCAGGATGATGTTTACTGGCTATAAGATACTGGTGTATCAGTCAGATGGACACATTGGGTGGGATGATGTTTACTGGCTGTAAGATACTGGTGTATCAGTCATATGGACACATTGGGCAGGATGATGTTTACTGGCTATAAGATACTGGTGTATCAGTCATATGGACACATTGGGTGGGATGATGTTTACTGGCTGTAAGATACTGGTGTATCAGTCATATGGACACATTGGGTGGGATGATGTTTACTGGCTGTAAGATACTGGTGTATCAGTCATATGGACACATTGGGTGGGATGATGTTTACTGGCTGTAAGATACTGGTGTATCAGTCATATGGACACATTGGGCAGGATGATGTTTACTGGCTGTAAGATACTGGTTTATCAATCATATGGACACATTGGGCAGGATGATGTTTACTGGCTATAAGATACTGGTGTATCAATCATATGGACACATTGGGCAGGATGATGTTTACTGGCTGTAAGATACTGGTTTATCAATCATATGGACACATTTGCCTTGTTACTGGCTATAAGATACTGGTGTATCAGTCATATGGACACATTGGGCAGGATGATGTTTACTGGCTATAAGATACTGGTGTATCAATCATATGGACACATTGGGCAGGATGATGTTTACTGGCTGTAAGATACTGGTGTATCAGTCATATGGACACATTGGGCAGGATGATGTTTACTGGCTGTAAGATACTGGTTTATCAATCATATGGACACATTGGGCAGGATGATGTTTACTGGCTATAAGATACTGGTGTATCAATCATATGGACACATTGGGCAGGATGATGTTTACTGGCTGTAAGATACTGGTTTATCAATCATATGGACACATTGGGCCGGCTGCCTTGTTACTGGCTATAAGATACTGGTGTATCAGTCATATGGACACATTGGGCAGGATGATGTTTACTGGCTATAAGATACTGGTGTATCAATCATATGGACACATTGGGCAGGATGATGTTTACTGGCTGTAAGATACTGGTGTATCAGTCATATGGACACATTGGGCAGGATGATGTTTACTGGCTGTAAGATACTGGTGTATCAGTCATATGGACACATTGGGTGGGATGATGTTTACTGGCTGTAAGATACTGGTTTATCAATCATATGGACACATTGGGTGGGATGATGTTTACTGGCTATAAGATACTGGTTTATCAATCATATGGACACATTGGGCAGGATGATGTTTACTGGCTATAAGATACTGGTTTATCAATCATATGGACACATTGGGCCGGCTGCCTTGTTACTGGCTATAAGATACTGGTGTATCAGTCATATGGACACATTGGGCAGGATGATGTTTACTGGCTGTAAGATACTGGTTTATCAATCATATGGACACATTGGGCAGGATGATGTTTACTGGCTGTAAGATACTGGTGTATCAGTCATATGGACACATTGGGTGGGATGATGTTTACTGACTATAAGATACTGGTGTATCAGTCATATGGACACATTGGGTGGGATGATGTTTACTGGCTGTAAGATACTGGTGTATCAGTCATATGGACACATTGGGTGGGATGATGTTTACTGGCTATAAGATACTGGTGTATCAGTCATATGGACACATTGGGTGGGATGATGTTTACTGGCTATAAGATACTGGTGTATCAGTCATATGGACACATTGGGTGGGATGATGTTTACTGGCTATAAGATACTGGTGTATCAGTCATATGGACACATTGGGTGGGATGATGTTTACTGGCTGTAAGATACTGGTGTATCAGTCATATGGACACATTGGGTGGGATGATGTTTACTGGCTGTAAGATACTGGTGTATCAGTCATATGGACACATTGGGTGGGATGATGTTTACTGGCTATAAGATACTGGTGTATCAGTCATATGGACACATTGGGTGGGATGATGTTTACTGGCTATAAGATACTGGTGTATCAGTCATATGGACACATTGGGTGGGATGATGTTTACCGGCTATAAGATACTGGTGTATCAGTCATATGGACACATTGGGTGGGATGATGTTTACTGGCTATAAGATACTGGTGTATCAGTCATATGGACACATTGGGTGGGATGATGTTTACTGGCTATAAGATACTGGTGTATCAATCATATGGACACATTGGGTGGGATGATGTTTACTGGCTGTAAGATACTGGTGTATCAGTCATATGGACACATTGGGTGGGATGATGTTTACTGGCTATAAGATACTGGTGTATCAGTCATATGGACACATTGGGTGGGATGATGTTTACTGGCTGTAAGATACTGGTGTATCAGTCATATGGACACATTGGGTGGGATGATGTTTACTGGCTATAAGATACTGGTGTATCAGTCATATGGACACATTGGGTGGGATGATGTTTACTGGCTATAAGATACTGGTGTATCAGTCATATGGACACATTGGGTGGGATGATGTTTACTGGCTATAAGATACTGGTGTATCAGTCATATGGACACATTGGGTGGGATGATGTTTACTGGCTATAAGATACTGGTGTATCAGTCATATGGACACATTGGGCCGGATGATGTTTACTGGCTGTAAGATACTGGTTTATCAATCATATGGACACATTGGGTGGGATGATGTTTACTGGCTATAAGATACTGGTGTATCAGTCATATGGACACATTGGGTGGGATGATGTTTACTGGCTATAAGATACTGGTGTATCAGTCATATGGACACATTGGGTGGGATGATGTTTACTGGCTATAAGATACTGGTGTATCAGTCATATGGACACATTGGGTGGGATGATGTTTACTGGCTATAAGATACTGGTGTATCAGTCATATGGACACATTGGGCCGGATGATGTTTACTGGCTGTAAGATACTGGTTTATCAATCATATGGACACATTGGGTCGGCTGCCTTGTTATTGGCTATAAGCTGTGGTAAGGGTGGTATGACTGCCTTGTTATTGGCTATAAACTGTGGTAAGGGTGGTATGGCTGCCTTGTTATTGGCTTTAAGCTGTGGTAAGGGTGGTATGACTGCCTTGTTACTGGCTATAAGCTGTGGTAAGGGTGGTATGACTGCCTTGTTATTGGCTATAAGCTGTGGTAAGGGTGGTATGACTGCCTTGTTACTGGCTATAAACTGTGGTAAGGGTGGTATGACTGCCTTGTTACTGGCTATAAGCTGTGGTAAGGGTGGTATGACTGCCTTGTTACTGGCTATAAGCTGTGGTAAGGGTGGTATGACTGCCTTGTTACTGGCTATAAGCTGTGGTAAGGGTGGTATGACTGCCTTGTTACTGGCTATAAGCTGTGGTATGACTGCCTTGTTACTGGCTATAAGCTGTGGTAAGGGTGGTATGACTGCCTTGTTATTGGCTATAAGCTGTGGTAAGGGTGGTATGACTGCCTTGTTATTGGCTATAAGCTGTGGTAAGGGTGGTATGACTGCCTTGTTATTGGCTATAAGCGTTATTGTTGTTTAGTATTGAACTCTGAGTGACTCTTTAAGGAACATCTGTGTTCTGGACAGTCAGACGACACCATCATTGGCTGTATGTTTATGAGCGCCACAATGTGTATTGAAGACATTAAATATTGATTAAATTCAGATGACCTGAATATGAACTGGTTCATCTGCATGACAGTACATTTTAAACAACTCTTATACTGTTCGACACACCAACAGTTTATTCTGTTTCCTAATATAATAAGGCCGTTTACAGCTAGTGAGAATCTATCACGACACCCCCATCCCAGACACTAGCTAGAACCCCCCATCCCAGACACCAGAACCCCCCCCCCCCATCCCAGACCCTGTAACAACACTAGCTAGAACCCCCCATCCCAGACCCTGTAACAACACTAGCTAGAATCCCCTAACATCGCAGACCCTGTAACAACACTAGCTAGAACCCCCCCATCCCAGACCCTGTAACAACACTAGCTAGAATCCCCACATCCCAGACCCTGTAACAACACTAGCTAGAACCCCCCATCCCAGACCCTGTAACAACACTAGCTAGAACCCCCCCCCCATCCCAGACCCTGTAACAACACTAGCTAGAACCCCCACATCCCAGACCCTGTAACAACACTAGCTAGAACCCCCCACAAAGAGCGTCTGCTAAATGACTTAAATGTAATGTAAATGTAATCCCAGACCCTGTAACAACACTAGCTAGAACCCCCTACATCCCAGACCCTGTATCAACACTAGCTAGAATCCCCTACATCCCAGACCCTGTAACAACACTAGCTAGAACCCCCCCACAAAGAGCGTCTGCTAAATGACTTAAATGTAATGTAAATGTAATCCCAGACCCTGTAACAACACTAGCTAGAATCCCCCACATCCCAGACCCTGTAACAACACTAGCTAGAATCCCCTACATCCCAGACCCTGTAACAACACTAGCTAGAATCCCCTACATCCCAGACCCTGTAACAACACTAGCTAGAATCCCCTACATCCCAGACCCTGTAACAACACTAGCAGCACCCCCCCATAATAAACCTTCTCCATCTCAGTCAGCAGTAAATGGACTTTAAGCTAAGTCGTCCCAACGTTTAATGTACTTGGTGAAATGAGCTTACATGCCTGTGATATTTACTTAAGCAATTGATTTTCTCATTCTGATAATGATGGTCATCTCAGCAGATGGTGGTGGGGGGGGGGGGGTCTATGAGGGGAGAGCAAGTTTGGGAGGGGGTACAGAGGGGGAGAAGAAGTTTGGGGGGGTATGGAGGGGGAGAGGAGGTTTGGGAGTTGGTACGGAAGGGGCTCTTTGAAGGGGCAGAGGACATTTGAGAGGGGGGTACGGAGGAGGTAATCCCCGTTGGCCTGTGGCTTGACACCTGCTATCCCCCCACACCTCATCCCCATCCCTAAACGACTCCAAACCCTAAACGACTCCCTACCCTACACTACTCTATACCCTAAACGACTCCCCACCCTAAATGACTCCCTACCCTAAACGACTCCCCACCCTAAACGACTCCCTGCCCTAAACTACTCCCTGCCCTAAATGACTCCCTACCCTAAACGACTCCCTGCCCTAAACGACTCCCTGCCCTAAACTACTCCCTGCCCTAAACGACTCCCCACCCTAAACGACTCCCTACCCTAAATGACTCCCTACCCTAAACGACTCCCTACCCTAAACGACTCCCTGCCCTAAACGACTCCCCACCCTAAACGACTCCCCACCCTAAACGACTCCCTATCCTAAATGACTCCCTACCCTAAACGACTCCCCACCCTAAACGACTCCCTGCCCCATCCCTCCCTGTATCCCCCATCCCTCTTTTCTAGTCCCCTAACTAACCAACTCCAACCCCCCGGATCTCCTAAATGTGCCCCCCTTCAGCTTTTGTCTTCAGCCGTGTGTCGTGTGGTCGAGGCATGACTGATTCTTTAATCCGCAAGTGGCCTTGTCAGCAATCAGGAGATGAGAGGCCTGGGGGTGGGGGTGAGGGAGGTGAGTAGGGAGGTGGGGGTCAGGGAGGGTGGGGGTGGGTGAGGGAGGTGAGTAGTGAGGTGGGGGTCAGGGAGGGTGGGGGGGGTGAGGGAGGTGAGTAGTGGGGTGGGGGTCAGGGAGGGTGGGGGGTGGGTGAGGGAGGTGAGTAGTGAGGTGGGGGTCAGGGAGGGAGGTGAGTAGGGAGGTGGGGGTCTGGGAGGGTGGGGGTGGGTGAGGGAGGTGAGTAGTGAGGTGGGGGTCATGGAGGGAGGTGAGTAGGGAGGTGGGGGTCAGGGAGGGTGGGGTGGGGGTGAGGGAGGTGAGTAGTGAGGTGGGGGTCATGGAGGGTGGGGGGGTGAGGGAGGTGAGTAGGGAGGTGGGGTTCAGGGAAGGTGGGGGTGGGTGAGGGAGGTGAGTAGTGAGGTGGGGGTCAGGGAGGGTGGGGGGGGTGTGGGAGGTGAGTAGGGAGGTGGGGGTCAGGGAGGGTGGGGGGGGTGAGGGAGGTGAATAGTGAGGTGGGGGTCAGGGAGGGTGGGGGGGTGAGGGAGGTGAGTAGTGAGGTGGGGGTCAGGGAGGGTGGGGGGTGAGGGAGGTGAGTAGTGAGGTGGGGGTCAGGGAGGGTGGGGGCGTGAGGGAGGTAAGTAGTGAGGTGGGGGTCAGGGAGGGTGGGGGGCGTGAGGGAGGTAAGTAGTGAGGTGGGGGTCAGTGAGGGTGGTGGTGGTGAGGGAGGTGGGTAGTGAGGTGGGGTTCAGGGAGGGTGGGGTGGGGTGGGGTGAGGGAGGTGGGTAGTGAGGTGGGGGTCAGGGAGGGTGGGGGGGGTGGGGGGAGGTGATTAGGGAGGTGGGGGTCAGGGAGGGTGGGGGGTGAGTAGTGAGGTGGGGGTCAGGGAGGGTGGGGGGGGGTGAGGGAGGTGATTAGGGAGGTGGGGGTCAGGGAGGGTGGGGGGTGAATAGTGAGGTGGGGGTCAGGGAGGGTGGGGGGTGGTAGTGAGGTGGGGGTCAGGGAGGGTGGGGGGTGAGGGAGGTGATTAGGGAGGTGGGGGTCAGGGAGGGTGGGGGGTGAATAGTGAGGTGGGGGTCAGGGAGGGTGGGGGGTGGGGTAGGGAGGTGGGGGTCAGGGAGGGTGGGGGGAATGAGTGAGGTGGGGGTCAGGGAGGGTGGGGGGTGAGTAGTGAGGTGGGGGTCAGGGAGGGTGGGGGATCAGTGAGGGAGGTGGGTAGTGAGGTGGGGGTCAGGGAGGGTGGGGGGGGGGGGGCTGAAACAATAACAATACCCATTGATAATGCTCATTCATTTCCTTTCCCTCAGAGAACTGCAACATATCCCAAAACACAATTACCAGTTAGATCAGATCTATAATAATTGACAGATCAGATCTATAATAATTGACATATCAGATCTATAATAATTGACATATCAGATCTATAATAATTGACAGATCAGATCTATAATAATTGACATATCAGATCTATAATAATTGACATATCAGATCTATAATAATTGACAGATCAGATCTATAATAATTGACATATCAGATCTATAATAATTGACATATCAGATCTATAATAATTAACAGATCAGATCTATAATAATTGACATATCAGATCTATAATAATTGACAGATCAGATCTATAATAATTGACAGATCAGATCTATAATAATTGACAGATCCGATCTATAATAATTGACAGATCAGATCTATAATAATTGACATATGTCACGAGCAACTTTGTTAACATTTCTCAGATTACCATGTACAGTTATGAACAATAACACAAACATAAAGGTAATTTCCTCCAGATCTCCCGGCATTAACACTAATCTGCTTGTGTACTCCATATTTCCAGAAGGAACGAGCCTAATCTAGATTGTAATCTAATCCTGGGTGTATGGTGGGAGGTGGATAAAGAAGGGCTTTGATTCACAGCCCCGAGACCAGGTTATAGGGAGGTGTAAACGCAATCAAATGACCAAACACTGGTACTCATTTTTATTGATCATTACTATTATTTTTCAATTAAAGTGTAGCGGTTTTCTTCCGCTGAAGGAGAGGAGGACCAAAATGCAGCGTGGTTTAGTGTTCAACATCTTTAATATAGACGATAAACGAGAACACTACAAAATGCAAAACAACAAATGTGGAAAACCGAAATAGTCCTATCTGGTGCAATGACAGAAGACAATCACCCACAAAATACCCCCCCAAAAACATGGCTGCCTAAATATGGTTCCCAATCAGAGACAACGACAGACAGCTGCCTCTAATTGAGAACCAATCTAGGCAACCATAGACATGCAAAACTACCTAGAAAGAAAACAGCCCCATAAACATACAAAACCCCTAGACCAGTATTAAAACACATAAATCCTCCATGTCACACCCTGACCTAACCAAAATAATAAAGAAAACAAAGGCCAAGGTGTGAAATTAAGAAGTGTTATTTTAAAAACATTTTTACTAGGCAAGTCAGTGCAGAACAAATTCCTATTTACAATGACAGCCTAGGAACAGTGGGTTAACTGCCTTGTTCAGGGGCAGAACGGCAGATTTTTACCTCGTCAGATCAGGGATTTGATCTAACAAACTTTACGTTTACTAGTCCAACGCTCTAACCACTAGACTACCTGCTGGTTACTAGTCCAACACTCTAACCACTAGACTACCTGCTGGTTACTAGTCCAAACCCAGGGAAATGTGTCTGGCTAAAACACAGGGTAATTAATGTGTCTGGCTAAAACACAGGGAAATGTGTCTGGCTAAAACACAGGGAAATGTGTCTGCCTAAAACACAGGCAAACCTGGCACATACAGTATATAGTGTACATCCCAAGACACAAATGGACAATACTTGACTTATTGTAACTATTCTCGTCCTCCTCTTCTGAGGAGGAGTAGTAAGAAGGATCGGAGGACCAATGCGCAGCGTGGTAAGTGTCCATATTGTATTTATTATATGAACACAAAACAAAACCAACGAGAACGAAACAGTCCTGAACAGTGGAATACAAACACAGAGCAGAAAATAAACACCAACGAAACCCAGGTGGAAACAGGCTACCTAAGTATGATTCTCAATCAGAGACAACTAACGACACCTGCCTCTGATTGAGAACCAAACCAGGCCAAACTCAAAAACCAACAGTGAAACCCAGGTGGAAACAGGCTACCTAAGTATGATTCTCAATCAGAGACAACTAACGACACCTGCCTCTGATTGAGAACCAAACCAGGCCAAACTCAAAAACCAACATAGAAAAAACAAACATAGACAACCCACCCAACTCACGCCCTGACCATACTAAAACAACAGACAATCCACCCAACTCACGCCCTGACCATACTAAAACAACAGACAACCCACCCAACTCACGCCCTGACCATACTAAAACAACAGACAACCCACCCAACTCACGCCCTGACCATACTAAAACAACAGACAACCCACCCAACTCACGCCCTGACCATACTAAAACAACAGACAACCCACCCAACTCACACCCTGACCATACTAAAACAACAGACAACCCACCCAACTCACGCCCTGACCATACTAAAACAACAGACAACCCACCCAACTCACGCCCTGACCATACTAAAACAACAGACAACCCACCCAACTCACGCCCTGACCATACTAAAACAAAGACCTAAATAAAAGAACTAAGGTCAGAACGTGACACTTACAAACCACAGGACACACATGGACAACACTTGACTTACAAACCATACAAATCCCTGGTCATACTTCAGTCATACTTCACAGACATACAGTATCGTCGTAAAATGGGGAAAGAGGTGATACAGCCCCCCACCCAATTTTTCTGTATCTATCTAAAGAACCCCTAAGTCATCTCTTGTTCTCCTGTGTTGTTCTAAAGAACCCCTACGTCATCTCTTGTTCTCCTGTGTTGCTCTAAAGAACCCCTAAGTCATCTCTTGTTCTCCTGTGTTGTTCTAAAGAACCCATAAGTCATCTCTTGTTCTCCTGTGTTGCTCTAAAGAACACCTAAGTCATCTCTTGTTCTCCTGTGTTGCTCCTGTCTCTCCTGTCCTGACCTGCCCAGCATGCACTGCACCATACTGACTGCTCCTAGCTCTCCTGTCCTGACATACCCAGCATGCACTGCATCATACTGACTGCTCCTCTCTCTCCTGTCCTGATGTACCCAGCATGCACTGCACCATACTGACTGCTCCTCTCTCTCCTGTCCTAACCTGCCCAGCATGCACTGCACCATACTGACTGCTCCTCTCTCTCCTGTCCTGACGTACCCAGCATGCACTGCACCATACTGACTGCTCCTCTCTCTCCTGTCCTAACCTGCCCAGCATGCACTGCACCATACTGACTGCTCCTATCTCTCCTGTCCTGACCTAGATCTCTGATGGTAAACAGCTGCTTCTCAAAGCCACGTGGTGCTGTCCTCAGCAGAACGGACGGCCCAGGGAGGAGGGTGGGAGGACACTGTGGCGCCCGGCCTCAGCCAGCAGGGTTAGGACTGTGTCCCAAATGACACCCTATTCCCTACATAGTGCCCTATCAGAGAGGGGAGAGTCCCTAAGGGCCCTGGTCAAAGGGAGTGCACTAATGGCGAACGGGAAGCCGTTTGGGATGCACCCTAGGTCAGCCGCTCAGCGCTTGGCTGGAGGAGAGGAGATCAGTGTCAGATTGGAGCTTCGCTGAGCCCTTTGACGGAGCTCACATCGCCTGGCTAGTTTAGGAGATCCCCCCCCCACCCTAGATTCCCCCCCCCCACCACCACCACCACCCCCCACCAAGACACTTAACACAGCCAACTGCCATGCTGCTAGTACAGACGTGTGAGAAGAGTGCACGATTATGGCACACGCACCTCTTATGGATCAGAGGCAACTTTCACGCAGCAGCCTCTGAATGGTCAGCCACCTGCCTGCTTTTAGGTGCCCTTCAGCAAGCAGGCATGGGCTTACTGTTCTGTGTCCCAAATGACATCTTTTCCCCTACATAGTGCATCACTTTTTACCAGTACCCATAGGTAATAAGCTACTGGTCAAAAGTAGTGCACTATATAGGGAATATTTATTTTCATCTAACTTTTATTTAACTAGGCAAGTCAGTTAAGAACAAATTCTTATTTTACAATGACAGCCTACCACGGCCAAACCCTCCCCTAACCCGGACAACGCCGGGACAATTGTACGCCACCCTATTGGACTGCCGATCACGGTTGGTTGTGATACAGCCCGGGATCGAACCAGGGTCTGTAGTGACCCATCCATCACTACGATGCAGTGCCTTAGACCGCTGTGCCACTCGGGAGCCCAAAGGGTGCCAATTATTTCCCAAATGGCACCATATACCCTGGCTGTGGTCAAAACCAGGACAGGAGAGACAGGAGCAGTCAGTACGGCGCAGTGCATGCTGGGTATGTCAGGACAGGAGAGACAGGAGCAGTCAGTATGGTGCAGTGCATGCTGGGTACGTCAGGACAGGGAGAGAGGAGCAGTCAGTATGGTGCAGTGCATGCTGGGTATGTCAGGACAGGAGAGACAGGAGCAGTCAGTATGGTGCAGTGCATGCTGGGTACGTCAGGACAGGAGAGAGAGGAGCAGCAGTATAGTGCAGTGCATGCTGGGTATGTCAGGACAGGAGAGAGAGGAGCAGTCAGTATGGTGCAGTGCATGCTGGGTATGTCAGGACAGGAGAGACAGGAGCAGTCAGTATAATGACATCACAATACCCTATAATGACATCACAATACCCTATAATGAAAGAACAAAAACATGTTTTTGCAAATTTAACAAATGTATAAAAACATTCAAAACTGAATTATCACATTTACATAAGTATTCAAACCCTTTACTCAGTACTTTGTTAAAGCACCGTTGGCAGCGATTACAGCCTTGAGTTTTCTTGGGTATGAAGCTACAAGCTTGGCATACCTGTACTTGGGGAGTTTCTCCCATTCTTCTCTGCAGATCCTCTCAAGCTCTGTCAGGTTGGATGGGGAATGTCGCTGCACAGCTATTTTCAGGTCTCTTCAGCGATGTTTGATCAGGTTCAAGTCCAGGCTCTGGCAGGGCCACTCAAAAACATTCAGAGACTTGTCCCGATGCCACTCCTGCGTTGTCTTGGCTGTGTACTTAGGGTCATTGTCCTGTTGGAAGGTCAAGCTTCGCACCCAGTCTGAGGTCCTGAATGCTCTGGAGCAGGTTTCATCAAGGATCTCTCTGTACTTTGCCACGTTCATCTTTCCCTCGATCCTGACTAGTCTCCCAGTCAAAGCCGCTGAAAAACATCCCCACAGCATGATGCTGCCACCACCATGCTTCACCGCAGGGATGTTGCCAGGTTTCCTCCAGATGTGATGCTTGGCATTCAGGCCAAATAATTTACTAATGGTTTCATCAAACCATGTTTCACATGGTATGAGTCCTTTAGGTGCCTTTTGGCTCCAAACTCCAAGCCATTTGACACTAAATGTAAATGTAAAGCCTGATTGGTGGAGTGCTGTAGAGATGGTTGTCCTTCTGGAAGGTTCTCCCATCTCCACAGAGGAACTCTGGTGCTCTGTCAGAGTGACCATCGGGGTTCTTGGTCACCTTCCTGACCAAGGACCTTCTCCTCCGATTGCTCAGTTTGACCGGGCGGCCAGCTCTAGGGAGAGTCTTGGTGGTCCCAAACTTCTTCCATTTAAGAATGATGGAGACCACTGTGTTCTTGGTGGTTCTAAACGTCTTCCATTTAAGAATGATGGAGGCCACTGTGTTCTTGGTGGTTCTAAACGTCTTCCATTTAAGAATGATGGAGGTCACTGTGTTCTTGGTGGTTCTAAACGTCTTCCATTTAAGAATGATGGAGGTCACTGTGTTCTTGGTGGTTCTAAACGTCTTCCATTTAAGAATGATGGAGGCCACTGTGTTCTTGGTGGTTCTAAACGTCTTCCATTTAAGAATGATGGAGGTCACTGTGTTCTTGGTGGTTCTAAACGTCTTCCATTTAAGAATGATGGAGGCCACTGTGTTCTTGGTGTTTCTAAACGTCTTCCATTTAAGAATGATGGAGGCCACTGTGTTCTTGGTGGTTCTAAACGTATTCCATTTCAGAATGATGGAGACCACTGTGTTCTTGGTGGTTCTAAACGTCTTCCATTTCAGAATGATGGAGGCCACTGTGTTCTTGGTGGTTCTAAACGTCTTCCATTTAAGAATGATGGAGGCCACTGTGTTCTTGGGGATCTTCAATGCTGCAGAAATGTTTTGGTTCCCTTTCCCAGATCTGTTCCTCGACACAATCCTGTCTCGGAGCTCCACAGACAATTCCTTCAACCTCATGGCTTGGTTTTTGCTCTGACATGCACTGTCAACTGTGGGACCTTATATAGACAGGTGTGTGACTTTCCAAATCATGTCCAATCAATTGAATTTACCACAGGTGGACTCCAAGTTGTAGAAACATCTCAAAGATGATCAATGGAAACAGGATGCATTTGAGCTCAATTTCGAGTCTCATAGCAAAGGGTCTGAATACTTATATAAATAAGGTATCTGATTGATTTTATTTTACACATTTGCAAAAATGTCTAAAAAACAGTTTTTCGCGTCATTATGGGGTATTGTGTGGAGATTGATGAGGGAATTAAAATATATATATATATATTTTAGAATAAGGTTGTAATGTAACATAATGTGGAAAAAGTCAAAGGGTCTGAATGCTTTCTGAATGCGCTGTGCATCTTCCATGCTGCTGTAGATCTGTGTGGGTTGGGAGTTATTGACTGGGAGCAGAGGTTAGTTGTTGAATGTGTCCTTGCATTTTCAGAATGTAAACTTCTTCTAGGAATTCTTACTTTGGTTGATTTGGACTAGAAATTGAAATGCATTGATACAGTATATTAGGGCGGCAGGTAACCTAGTGGTTAGAGTGTTGGACTAGTAACCAGCAGGTAACCTAGTGGTTAGAGTGTTGGACTAGTAATCAGCAGGTAGCCTAGTGGTTAGAGTGTTGGACTAGTAACCAGCAGGTAGCCTAGTGGTTAGAGTGTTGGACTAGTAACCAGCAGGTAGCCTAGTGGTTAGAGTGTTGGACTAGTAACCAGCAGGTAGCCTAGTGGTTAGAGTGTTGGACTAGTAACCAGCAGGTAGCCTAGTGGTTAGAGTGTTGGACTAGTAACCAGCAGGTAGCCTAGTGGTTAGAGTGTTGGACTAGTAACCAGCAGGTAGCCTAGTGGTTAGAGTGTTGGACGAGTAACCAGCAGGTAACCTAGTGGTTAGAGTGTTGGACTAGTAACCAGCAGGTAACCTAGTGGTTAGAGTGTTGGACTAGTAACCAGCAGGTAGCCTAGTGGTTAGAGTGTTGGACTAGTAACCAGCAGGTAGTCTAGTGGTTAGAGTGTTGGACTAGTAACCAGCAGGTAGTCTAGTGGTTAGAGTGTTGGACTAGTAACCAGCAGGTAGCCTAGTGGTTAGAGTGTTGGACTAGTAACCAGCAGGTAGCCTAGTGGTCAGAGCGTTGGACTAGTAACCAGCAGGTAGCCTAGTGGTTAGAGTGTTGGACTAGTAACCAGCAGGTAGTCTAGTGGTTAGAGTGTTGGACTAGTAACCAGCAGGTAGTCTAGTGGTTAGAGTGTTGGACTAGTAACCAGCAGGTAGCCTAGTGGTTAGAGTGTAGAACTAGTAACCAGCAGGTAGCCTAGTGGTTACTAGTAACCAGCAGGTAGCCTAGTGGTTAGAGTGTAGGACTAGTAACCAGCAGGTAGCCTAGTGGTTAGAGTGTAGGACTAGTAACCAGCAGGTAGCCTAGTGGTTAGAGTGTAGGACTAGTAACCAGCAGGTAGCCTAGTGGTTAGAGTGTAGGACTAGTAACCAGCAGGTAGCCTAGTGGTTAGAGTGTAGGACTAGTAACCAGCAGGTAGCCTAGTGGTTAGAGTGTAGGACTAGTAACCAGCAGGTAGCCTAGTGGTTAGAGTGTAGGACTAGTAACCAGCAGGTAGCCTAGTGGTTAGAGTGTAGGACTAGTAACCAGCAGGTAGCCTAGTGGTTAGAGTGTAGGACTAGTAACCAGCAGGTAGCCTAGTGGTTAGAGTGTAGAACTAGTAACCAGCAGGTAGCCTAGTGGTTACTAGTAACCAGCAGGTAGCCTAGTGGTTAGAGTGTAGGACTAGTAACCAGCAGGTAGCCTAGTGGTTAGAGTGTAGGGACTAGTAACCAGCAGGTAGCCTAGTGGTTAGAGTGTAGGACTAGTAACCAGCAGGTAGCCTAGTGGTTAGAGTGTAGGACTAGTAACCAGCAGGTAGCCTAGTGGTTAGAGTGTAGGACTAGTAACCAGCAGGTAGCCTAGTGGTTAGAGTGTAGGACTAGTAACCAGCAGGTAGCCTAGTGGTTAGAGTGTTGGACTAGTAACCAGCAGGTAGCCTAGTGGTTAGAGTGTAGAACTAGTAACCAGCAGGTAGCCTAGTGGTTACTAGTAACCAGCAGGTAGCCTAGTGGTTAGAGTGTAGGACTAGTAACCAGCAGGTAGCCTAGTGGTTACTAGTAACCAGCAGGTAGCCTAGTGGTTAGAGTGTTGGACTAGTAACCAGCAGGACTAGTAACCAGCAGGTAGCCTAGTGGTTAGGACTAGTAGGTAGCCTAGTGGTTAGAGTGAGGACTAGTAACCAGCAGGTAGCCTAGTGGTTAGAGTGTTGGACTAGTAACCAGCAGGTAGCCTAGTGGTTAGAGTGTTGGACTAGTAACCAGCAGGTAGCCTAGTGGTTAGAGTGTTGGACTAGTAACCAGGAGGTAGTCTAGTGGTTAGAGTGTAGGACTAGTAACCAGCAGGTAGCCTAGTGGTTAGAGTGTAGGACTAGTAACCAGCAGGTAGCCTAGTGTTAGAGTGTTGGTTAGAGTGTAGGACTAGTAACCAGCAGGTAGCCTAGTGGTTAGAGTGTTGGACTAGTAACCAGCAGGTAGCCTAGTGGTTAGAGTGTTGGACTAGTAACCAGCAGGTAGCCTAGTGGTTGGAGAGTGTTGGACTAGTAACCAGCAGGTAGCCTAGTGGTTGGACCAGTGTAGGTAACCTAGTGTTAAGTGTTGGACTAGTAACCAGCAGGTAGCCTAGTGGTTAGAGTGTTGGACTAGTAACCAGCAGGTAGCCTAGTGGTTAGAGTGTAGGACTAGTAGTGTTGGACCAGCAGGTAGTCTAGTGGTTAGAGTGTTGGACTAGTAACCAGCAGGTAGCCTAGTGGTTAGAGTGTTGGACTAGTAACCGTGGTCAGAGCGTTGGACTAGTAACCAGCAGGTAGCCTAGTGGTTAGAGTGTTGGACTAGTAACCAGCAGGTAGTCTAGTGGTTAGAGTGTTGGATAGTAGCAGGTAGTCTAGTATATTAGATTTGGACAGCAGGTAGCCAGTGGTTAGTGTAGCCCAGAGTGTTGGACTAGTAACCAGCAGGTAGCCTAGTGGTTAAGTGTAGGACTAGTAACCAGCAGGTAGTCAGGTGGGACTAGTAACCAGCAGGTAGCCTAGTGGTAGAGTTGGGTGGGCTAGTGGTTGGTATAGGACGTTGGTGGGGGAGTTAGGACTAGTGCATGTAGTCGTTAGAGTGTAGGACTAGTAACCAGCAGGTAGCTGACTAGTGCAGGTAGCCTAGTGGTTAGGTGGGACTAGTAACCAGCGTAGTGGTGGGAACTAGTAGCCAGCAGGGTCCAGGTGGGGCGTTGGTGGGGGTGTTGGTGGGGGCGTAGTGGTGGGGCGTTAGGACTAGTGGGCCTAGTGGTTAGAGTGTAGGACTAGTAACCAGGCGTTAAGTGTGGGGCGTTGGTTGTGGGACGTAACCAGCAGGTGCCTAGTGGGCGTTGGACTGGGGCGTTGGTGGGCGTTGGTGGGGTAGCCGTTGAGTGGGCGTTGGTTACTAGTAACCAGGCGTTGGTGGTTAGGCGTTGGACTAGTAACCGGCAGGTAGCCTGGTGGTTGGTGTAGAACTAGTAACCAGCGTTGGTTACTAGGTAGCGTTGGTTAGAGCGTAGGACTAGTAACCAGCAGGTAGCCTTGGTTGGTTGGACGTTAGCCTAGTGGCGTTAGGTGTAACCCAGCAGGTGTAGTGGTTGTGTAGGCGTAACCAGCAGGTGGTGGTTGCGTTAACCAGCAGGTGGGGCGTTAGGGTAACCAGCAGGGGCGTTAGAGGTAGGACTAGTAACCAGCGTTGGTGGGCGTTAGTAACCAGCAGGTAGCGTTAGAGTGTAGGACTAGGCGTTGGTGGGGTGTTGGTGGGTAGCGTTGGTGGGGGCGTTGGTGGGGCGTTGGTGGGGTGTTGGTTAAGTGTTGGACTAGTAACCAGGGTAGTTGGTGGGGTGTTGGTGGGACGTTGGTGGGGTGTTGGTGGGGCGTTGGTGGGGCGTTAATTGGCGTTGGTGGGGCGTTGGTGGGGTGTTGGTGGGGTGTTGGTGGGGCGTTGGTGGGGTGTTGGTGGGGCGTTGGTGGGACGTTGGTGGGGCGTTGGTGGGGTGTTGGTGGGGCGTTGGTGGTGGGACGTTGGTGGGGCGTTGTTGGTGGGGCGTTGGTGGGCGTTGGTGGGGCGTTGGTGGGGCGTTGGTGGGGCGTTGGTGGGGCGTTGGTGGGCGTTGGTGGGGCGTTGGTGGGGTGTTGGTGGGGCGTTGGTGGGGGCGTTTGGTTAGGGGTATTGGTGGCGTTAATTATAAGTGTTGGTTGGGGCGTTGGTGGGGCGTTAGTGGTGTTAATTAGGCGTTGGGGCGTTGGTGGGGTGTTGGTGGGGCGTTGGTGGGGCGTTTGGGCGCGTTGGTGGGGCGTTGGTGGGCGTTGGTGGGGCGTTGGTGGGGGGTGGTGGGGCGTTGGTGGGCGTTGGTGGGCGTTGGTGGGGCGTTGGTGGGGGCGTTGGTGGGGTGTTGGTGGGGCGTTGGTGGGGCGTTGGTGGGTGTTGGTGGGGCGTTGGTGGGGCGTTGGTGGGGGCGTTGGTGGGGTGTTGGTGGGGCGTTGGTGGGGTGTTGGTGGGGGCGTTGGTGGGGCAGGGTTGGTGGGCGTTGGTGGGGTGTTGGTGGGGCGTTGGTGGGGTGTTGGTGGGGCGTTGGTGGGGCGTTGGTGGGGTGTTGGTGGGGGCGTTGGAGGCGTTGGTGGGGCGTTGGTGGGGGCGTTGGTGGGGGCGTTGGTGGGGGTGTTGGTGGGACGTTGGTGGGGTGTTGGTGGGAGGCGTTGGTGGGGTGTTGGTGGGGCGTTGGTGGGCGTTGGTGCCAGGTGTTGGTGGGGCGTTGGTGGGGTGTTGGTGGGCGGTGGTGGGGACGTTGGTGGCGTTAATTAGGCGTTGGTGGGGCGTTGGTGCCAGGGGCGTTGGTGGGGGCGTTGGTGGGGTGTTGGTGGAGCGTTGGTGGGGTGTTGGTGGGGCGTTGGTGGGGCGTTGGTGGGGGCGTTGGTGGGCGTTGGTGGGCGTTGGTGGGGCGTTGGTGGGACGTTGGTGGGGCGTTGGTGGGGTGTTGGTGGGACGTTGGTGGGGCGTTGGTGGGGCGTTGGTGGGGCGTTGGTGGGGGTGTTGGTGGGGCGTTGGTGGGGCGTTGGTGGGGGCGTTGGTGGGGTGTTGGTGGGGCGTTGGTGGCGTTGGTGGGGTGTTGGTGGGGCGTTGGTGGGGCGTTGGTGGGCGTGTTGGTGGGGACGTTGGTGGGGCGTTGGTGGGGTGTTGGTGTGGGCGTTGGTGGGGCGTTGGTGGGGGCGTTAAGTGGGTGTTGGTGGTACGTTGGTGGGGCGTTGGTAGGAGTGTTGGTGGGACGTTGGTGGGGGCGTTGGTCCAGGGCATGTGTTGGTGGGGCTTGGTGTGGCGCATGTCCTATGTGATTGTACAGAGCTTGGTGTGATTCAGGGCATGTCCTGTATGTGATTGTACTGTAACAGAGCTTGGTGTGATTCAGGGCATGTCCTGTATGTGATTGTACTGTAACAGAGCAGGCTTGGTGTGATTCA
>NW_025745757.1:386370-429406 GCF_021184085.1 Oncorhynchus gorbuscha | reverse complement strand
TACTGGACGAGTCCTCAGCTAGATAGATGACTGGATCTCCTTCACAACGACGTGGCAGTAATCAGTCCTGATCCCCATGGCAACGCTAGATGTTACTGCATCCTGAGCTGGCCTTCTGTTCTGTCTACCCTGAAGGTTGTTGGTCATGGTTCAATGAGTGTGTGTGTGTGTGTGTGTGTGTGTGTGTGTGTGTGTGTGTGTGTGTGTGTGTGTGTGTGTGTGTGTGTGTGTGTGTGTGTGTGTGTGTGTGTGTGTGTGTGTGTGTGTGTGTGTATTCTAACATTTTGTTACAGTGTTATCTTGACTCCACTCCGTAGTAACAGTGGTGTAGGTAACTACACAAAGTGTGTAAAATCACAAATCAACCTGCAAGACAACTAATTGTGATGACCCTCCACATCTATCGAGACAACTAGAGGAGTTTAACCCTCCACATCTATCAAGACAACTAAAGGTGATGACCCTCCACATATATCAAGACAACTAAAGGTCTAGACCCTCCACATCTATCAATACAACTAGAGGAGTTTAACCCTCCACATCTATCAAGACAACTAGAGGAGTTTAACCCTCCACATCTATCAAGTAGAGGAGGTTAACCCTCCACATCTATCAAGACAACTAGAGGAGGTTAACCCTCCACATCTATCAAGACAACTAGAGGAGGTTAACCCTCCACATCTATCAAGTGTCTAGACCCTCCACATCTATCAATACAACTAGAGGAGTTTAACCCTCCACATCTATCAAGACAACTAGAGGAGTTTAACCATCCACATCTATCAAGACAACTAGAGGAGGTTAACCCTCCACATCTATCAAGACAACTAGAGGAGTTTAACCCTCCACATCTATCAAGACAACTAAAGGTCTAGACCCTCCACATCTATCAATACAACTAGAGGAGTTTAACCCTCCACATCTATCAAGACAACTAGAGGAGTTTAACCCTCCACATCTATCAAGACAACTAGAGGAGGTTAACCCTCCACATCTATCAAGACAACTAGAGGAGTTTAACCCTCCACATCTAACAAGACAACTAAAGGAGTTTAACCCTCCACATCTATCAAGACAACTAGAGGAGTTTAACCCTCCACATCTATCAAGACAACTAGAGGTCTAGACCCTCCACATCTATCAATACAACTAGAGGAGTTTAACCCTCCACATCTATCAATACAACTAGAGGAGTTTAACCCTCCACATCTATCAAGACAACTAGAGGAGTTTAACCCTCCACATCTATCAAGACAACTAAAGGAGTTTAACCCTCCACATCTATCAAGACAACTAAAGGAGTTTAACCCTCCACATCTATCAAGACAACTAGAGGAGTTTAACCCTCCACATCTATCAAGACAACTAGAGGAGTTTAACCCTCCACATCTATCAAGACAACTAGAGGTGATGACCCTCCACATCTATCAAGACAACTAAAGGTGATGACCCTCCACATCTATCAAGACAACTAGAGGAGTTTAACCCTCCACATCTATCAAGACAACTAGAGGTGATGACCCTCCACATCTATCAAGACAACTAGAGGAGTTTAACCCTCCACATCTATCAAGACAACTAGAGGTGATGACCCTCCACATCTATCAAGACAACTAAAGGAGTTTAACCCTCCACATCTATCAAGACAATTAGAGGAGTTTAACCCTCCACATCTATCAAGACAACTAGAGGTGATGACCCTCCACATCTATCAAGACAACTAGAGGAGTTTAACCCTCCACATCTATCAAGACAACTAGAGGTGATGACCCTCCACATCTATCAAGACAACTAAAGGAGTTTAACCCTCCACATCTATCAAGACAACTAGAGGAGTTTAACCCTCCACATCTATCAAGAGAGGAGTTTAACCCTCCACATCTATCAAGACAACTAGAGGAGTTTAACCCTCCACATCTATCAAGACAACTAGAGGAGTTTAACCCTCCACATCTATCAAGACAACTAGAGGAGTTTAACCCTCCACATCTATCAAGACAACTAGAGGAGTTTAACCCTCCACATCTATCAAGACAACTAAAGGTCTAGACCCTCCACATCTATCAATACAACTTAGAGCACTGGACCAGCAGCACAGGTGAAACACCTTCCCACTAACGAGGTGACACCAATCAGTGCGCCCTAACGAGGTGACACCAATCAGTGCGCCCTAACGAGCTAAAGTCCAACCTTAAAAGATGCATGGTAAAAAAACAAATCCTCTAACAGCCAGCAGCACATTTTTTAGTGCAAAAATAAATAAATAACATTTCTCATATTTAAAAAAAAAATCGAATTTTATGTATTTATTTTTTACAAGGCTCCTTTGTCATCGTAACCAAGCAGCGTTTGAATAGAGCTGTAGGCAAACAGATTGTGTATTTATTTTTTATTAAATGTATTTTTTATTTTTATGAGAGAAAGAGAGTGCAATATGCCATACAAATGACGAACAACAGAATGATGCAAAGTGTGGAGTTTGAAGAAAGGAGACGGTTTATAACCCAGCTGCAGCCGACATCAACTTCTGCTCTTTGTTCCCTCGCTGTTTTCCTTCATCCTTTCATTGGTGGGAAAAACAACGTTGCTTAAGATGCACTCAGGGCATCAGTCAATAGAGACTTGTAATTGTGAAGAGAGAGAGGGATTGTACAGACAAAGACAGAGAGAAAGATTTTATGATTTATTTTAGTCTAGCTCCACCATGTGAAAGGCGTCCGTGTCTCTCTCTCTCTCTCTCTCTCTCTCTCTCTCTCTCTCTCTCTCTCTCTCTCTCTCTCTCTCTCTCTCTCTCTCTCTCTCTCTCTCTCTCTCTCTCTCTCTCTCTCTCTCTCTCTCTCTCTCTCTCTCTCTCTCTCTCTCTCTCTCTCTCTCTCTCTCTCTCTCTCTCTCTCTCTCTCTCTCTAATTATGAGGCTAATCATTGACGTGAACAAAGTGTCTGTCTATACCGCACAGCTGACTTCTGAGAATGAGCTTTATGTTGGAAACCGCGAGGCGCAGCTGAAATGGTGGGGGGGAATCGAAACATTCCATCACTCTGTCACAGCAGCGTATTAGGAATATCAGAGTCGTATCTTTATAGAAAACGTTTTGTCGGTTTCATCCTCCAGTGGTTTTGCTCAGTGGTCTGTAAGATTATAGGCTCTCTGTCATGGTGAGGTGTGTTCTCCTTCTGAACATACTGTAGAGGTGGACAGAACAGAGGCCTTGGTCTGGGGAGTTAACATACTGTAGAAGTGACCAGAAGCCTTGGTCTGGGGAGTTAACATACTGTAGAAGTGACCAGAAGCCTTGGTCTGGGGAGTTAACATACTGTAGAAGTGACCAGAACAGAGGTCTGGGGAGTTAACATACTGTAGAGGTGGACAGAACAGAGGCCTTGGTCTGGGGAGTTAACATACTGTAGAAGTGACCAGAAGCCTTGGTCTGGGGAGTTAACATACTGTAGAAGTGACCAGAACAGAGGTCTGGGGAGTTAACATACTGTAGAAGTGACCAGAACAGAGGTCTGGGGAGTTAACATACTGTAGAAGTGACCAGAACAGAGGTCTGGGGAGTTAACATACTGTAGAAGTGACCAGAAGCCTTGGTTTGGGGAGTTAACATACTGTAGAAGTGACCAGAAGCCTTGGTCTGGGGAGTTAACATACTGTAGAAGTGACCAGAAGCCTTGGTCTGGGGAGTTAACATACTGTGACCAGAACAGAGGTCTGGGGAGTTAACATACAGAAGTGACCAGAAGCCTTGGTCTGGGGAGTTAACATACTGTAGAAGTGACCAGAAGCCTTGGTCTGGGGAGTTAACATACTGTAGAAGTGACCAGAAGCCTTGGTCTGGGGAGTTAACATACTGTAGAAGTGACCAGAACAGAGGTCTGGGGAGTTAACATACTGTAGAAGTGACCAGAAGCCTTGGTCTGGGGAGTTAACATACTGTAGAAGTGACCAGAAGCCTTGGTCTGGGGAGTTAACATACTGTAGAAGTGACCAGAAGCCTTGGTCTGGGGAGTTAACATACTGTAGAAGTGACCAGAACAGAGGTCTGGGGAGTTAACATACTGTAGAAGTGACCAGAAGCCTTGGTCTGGGAGTTAACATACTGTAGAAGTGACCAGAAGCCTTGGTCTGGGGAGTTAACATACTGTAGAAGTGACCAGAACAGAGGTCTGGGGAGTTAACATACTGTAGAAGTGACCAGAAGCCTTGGTCTGGGGAGTTAACATACTGTAGAAGTGACCAGAAGCCTTGGTCTGGGGAGTTAACATACTGTAGAAGTGACCAGAAGCCTTGGTCTGGGGAGTTAACATACTGTAGAAGTGACCAGAACAGAGGTCTGGGGAGTTAACATACTGTAGAAGTGACCAGAACAGAGGTCTGGGGAGTTAACATACTGTAGAAGTGGCCAGAACAGAGGTCTGGGGAGTTAACATACTGTAGAAGTGACCAGAACAGAGGTCTGTATATATATATATATATGTAGGTAGGTAGGTAGGTAGGTAGGTAGGTAGGTAGGTAGGTAGGTAGGTAGGTAGGTAGGTAGGTAGAAAGATAGGTAGAGAGAGAGGTAGAGAGAGGGAGGTATATATATATATAGAGAGAGGTATAGAGAGAGAGGTATATATAGAGAGAGAGGTATATATAGAGAGAGAGGTAGAGAGAGAGGTAGAGAGAGGGAGGTATATATATATAGAGAGAGAGGTATAGAGAGAGAGGTATATATAGAGAGAGGTATAGAGAGGGAGGTATATATATAGAGAGGTATATAGAGAGAGGTAGAGAGAGAGGTATATATAGAGAGAGGTATAGAGAGAGAGGTATATATAGAGAGAGAGGTATATATATAGAGAGGTATATAGAGAGAGAGGTAGAGAGAGAGAGGTATATATAGAGAGAGGTATAGAGAGAGAGGTATATATATATAGAGAGAGAGGTATAGAGAGAGAGGTATATATAGAGAGAGGTATAGAGAGAGAGGTATATATAGAGAGAGAGGTATATATATAGAGAGGTATATAGAGAGAGAGGTAGAGAGAGAGAGGTATATATAGAGAGAGGTATAGAGAGAGAGGTATATATATAGAGAGGTATATAGAGAGAGAGGTAGCGAGAGAGAGGTGTATATATAGAGAGAGGTAGAGAGAGAGAGAGAGGTAGAGAGAGAGAGAGAGAGAAAGAAAGAGAGAAAAAGAGAGGTAGAGAGGTAGAGAGGTAGAGAGGTAGAGAGGTAGAGAGGGAGAGAGGTAGAGAGGTAGAGAGGTAGAGAGGTAGAGAGGTAGAGAGGGAGAGAGGTAGAGAGGTAGAGAGGTAGAGAGGGAGAGGTGAGACAGCATTATCAAAATAGCTGTTCAAAATGACATTGGAAATAAAACAAAGGTTAGACTGAAGGCTGTGTGGAATAGAGGTACGACGTTCGAAAATGAAAACAACCACAGTATCAGCAGAGTCCACATACTGTACAACACCGACAGTGTCAAACCCCCATAATCCCCCTGTCTACATCATCACTGTCTTCTACCATGTTAATGCCTTGAGGTACAGTGTCAAAACCCCCATAATCCCCCTGTCTACATCATCACTGTCTTCTACCATGTTAATGCCTTGAGGTACAGTGTCAAAACCCCCATAATCCCCCTGTCTACATCATCACTGTCTTCTACCATGTTAATGCCTTGAGGTACAGTGTCAAAACCCCCATAATCCCCTGTGTCTACATCATCACTGTCTTCTACCATGTTAATGCCTTGAGGTACAGTGTCAAAACCCCCATAATCCCCCTGTCTACATCATCACTGTCTTCTACCATGTTAATGCCTTGAGGTACAGTGTCAAAACCCCCATAATCCCCCTGTCTACATCATCACTGTCTTCTACCATGTTAATGCCTTGAGGTACAGTGTCAAAACCCCCATAATCCCCCTGTCTACATTATCACTGTCTTCTACCATGTTAATGCCTTGAGGTACAGTGTCAAAACCCCCATAATCCCCCTGTCTACATCATCACTGTCTTCTACCATGTTAATGCCTTGAGGTACAGTGTCAAAACCCCCATAATCCCCTGTGTCTACATCATCACTGTCTTCTACCATGTTAATGCCTTGAGGTACAGTGTCAAAACCCCCATAATCCCCTGTCTACATCATCACTGTCTTCTACCATGTTAATGCCTTGAGGTACAGTGTCAAAACCCCCATAATCCCCTGTGTCTACATCATCACTGTCTTCTACCATGTTAATGCCTTGAGGTACAGTGTCAAAACCCCCATAATCCCCCCTGTCTACATCATCACTGTCTTCTACCATGTTAATGCCTTGAGGTACAGTGTCAAAACCCCCATAATCCCCCTGTCTACATCATCACTGTCTTCTACCATGTTAATGCCTTGAGGTACAGTGTCAAAACCCCCATAATCCCCTGTGTCTACATCATCACTGTCTTCTATCATGTTAATGCCTTGAGGTACAGTCAGCCGGCTGGCAAATGTAGGCTGCCGTACCAGCCTCTGGGTAAATCATGGGAATCGCTCTGTGGTTGAGTGCTTTTCCTAATGAGCATCTGTACAAACCACACGTCCGTCACCTGGATTAGGTTGGTGGAAAAGTCAACAAACAACAAACAACAAACAACAAACAAAGCTTGCATGACAGCAGTCAGCTTTACCCCTCGAAAACAAAAACCACAAGTGCATTCATTACATTTACATTTAAGTCATTTAGCAGACGCTCTTATCCAGAGCGACTTACATTCACACAGGAAACGCAACATACAGTGGGGGATTGGGAATATCCAGTAGCCTGTACCCCTGTACCCCTGTAGGAGCAGTGGGGGATTGGGAATGTCCAGTAGCCTGTACCCTTGTAGGAGCAGTGGGGGATTGGGAATGTCCAATAGCCTGTACCCCTGTACCCCTATAGGAGCAGTGGGGGATTGGGAATGTCCAATAGCCTGTACCCCTGTACCCCTGTAGGAGCAGTGGGGGATTGGGAATGTCCAATAGCCTGTACCCCTGTACCCCTGTAGGAGCAGTGGGGGGATTGGGAATGTCCAGTAGCCTGTACCCCTGTACCCCTATAGGAGCAGTGGGGGATTGGGAATGTCCAGTAGCCTGTACCCCTGTAGGAGCAGTGGGGGATTGGGAATGTCCAGTAGCCTGTACCCCTGTAGAAGCCGTGGGGGGATTGGGAATGTCCAGTAGCCTGTACCCCTGTACCCCTGTAGGAGCAGTGGGGGATTGGGAATGTCCAATAGCCTGTACCCCTGTAGAAGCAGTGGGGGGATTGGGAATGTCCAGTAGCCTGTACCCCTGTAGGAGCAGTGGGGGATTGGGAATGTCCAATAGCCTGTACCCCTGTACCCCTGTAGGAGCAGTGGGGGATTGGGAATGTCCAATAGCCTGTACCCCTGTAGAAGCAGTGGGGGGATTGGGAATGTCCAGTAGCCTGTACCCCTGTACCCCTGTAGGAGCAGTGGGGGATTGGGAATGTCCAATAGCCTGTACCCCTGTAGGAGCAGTGGGGGGATTGGGAATGTCCAGTAGCCTGTACCCCTGTAGAAGCAGTGGGGGATTGGGAATGTCCAATAGCCTGTACCCCTGTAGAAGCAGTGGGGGATTGGGAATGTCCAGTAGCCTGTACCCCTGTAGGAGCAGTGGGGGATTGGGAATGTCCAATAGCCTGTACCCCTGTACCCCTGTAGGAGCAGTGGGGGATTGGGAATGTCCAGTAGCCTGTACCCCTGTAGGAGCAGTGGGGGATTGGGAATGTCCAATAGCCTGTACCCCTGTACCCCTATAGGAGCAGTGGGGGATTGGGAATGTCCAATAGCCTGTACCCCTGTACCCCTGTAGGAGCAGTGGGGGATTGGGAATGTCCAATAGCCTGTACCCCTGTACCCCTGTAGGAGCAGTGGGGGGATTGGGAATGTCCAGTAGCCTGTACCCCTGTACCCCTGTAGGAGCAGTGGGGGATTGGGAATGTCCAGTAGCCTGTACCCCTGTAGGAGCAGTGGGGGATTGGGAATGTCCAGTAGCCTGTACCCCTGTAGAAGCCGTGGGGGGATTGGGAATGTCCAGTAGCCTGTACCCCTGTACCCCTGTAGGAGCAGTGGGGGATTGGGAATGTCCAATAGCCTGTACCCCTGTAGAAGCAGTGGGGGGATTGGGAATGTCCAGTAGCCTGTACCCCTGTAGGAGCAGTGGGGGATTGGGAATGTCCAATAGCCTGTACCCCTGTACCCCTGTAGGAGCAGTGGGAGATTGGGAATGTCCAATAGCCTGTACCCCTGTAGAAGCAGTGGGGGGATTGGGAATGTCCAGTAGCCTGTACCCCTGTACCCCTGTAGGAGCAGTGGGGGATTGGGAATGTCCAATAGCCTGTACCCCTGTAGGAGCAGTGGGGGGATTGGGAATGTCCAGTAGCCTGTACCCCTGTAGAAGCAGTGGGGGATTGGGAATGTCCAGTAGCCTGTACCCCTGTACCCCTGTAGGAGCAGTGGGGGATTGGGAATGTCCAGTAGCCTGTACCCCTGTAGGAGCAGTGGGGGATTGGGAATGTCCAGTAGCCTGTACCCCTGTAGAAGCCGTGGGGGGATTGGGAATGTCCAGTAGCCTGTACCCCTGTACCGCTGTAGGAGCAGTGGGGGATTGGGAATGTCCAATAGCCTGTACCCCTGTAGAAGCAGTGGGGGGATTGGGAATGTCCAGTAGCCTGTACCCCTGTAGGAGCAGTGGGGGATTGGGAATGTCCAATAGCCTGTACCCCTGTACCCCTGTAGGAGCAGTGGGAGATTGGGAATGTCCAATAGCCTGTACCCCTGTAGAAGCAGTGGGGGGATTGGGAATGTCCAGTAGCCTGTACCCCTGTACCCCTGTAGGAGCAGTGGGGGATTGGGAATGTCCAATAGCCTGTACCCCTGTAGGAGCAGTGGGGGGATTGGGAATGTCCAGTAGCCTGTACCCCTGTAGAAGCAGTGGGGGATTGGGAATGTCCAATAGCCTGTACCCCTGTAGAAGCAGTGGGGGATTGGGAATGTCCAGTAGCCTGTACCCCTGTAGGAGCAGTGGGGGATTGGGAATGTCCAATAGCCTGTACCCCTGTAGGAGCAGTGGTGGATTGGGAATGTCCAATAGCCTGTACCCCTGTAGGAGCAGTGGGCGATTGGGAATGTCCAGTAGCCTGTACCCCTGTAGGAGCCTGTCTATAGAGACACTGCTCTAAAACACAAGCATCAACACCAGAAGATAGAGGGATTCACAACGGACACAATATGATATTGTTTAATTTCTTTCCCAGCAAAACACTGCATGTCTTTTCATACCCTCTTGATAAAAAGGGGACTTTCTCTGTCTCTCTCTGTCTCTCTCTCTCTCTCTCTCGCTCTCTCTCTCTCTCTCTCTCTAGCTCTCTCTCTCTCTCTCTCTCTCTCTAGCTCTCTCTCTCTCTCTCTCTCTCTCTCTCTCTCTCTCTCTCTCTCTCTCTCTCTAGCTCTCTCTCTCTCTAGCTCTCTCTCTCTCTCTCTGGCTCTCTCTCTCTCTCTCTCTCTCTAGCTCTCTGGTTCTCTCTCTCTCTCTCTCTCTCTCTCTCTCTCTCTCTCTCTCTCTCTCTCTCTCTCTCTCTCTCTCTCTCTCTCTCTCTCTAGCTCTCTCTCTCTCTAGCTCTCTCTCTCTCTCTCTAGCTCTCTCTCTCTCTAGCTCTCTCTCTCTCTCTCTGGCTCTCTCTCTCTCTCTCTCTAGCTCTCTGGTTCTCTCTCTCTCTAGCTCTCTCTCTCTCTCTCTCTCTCTCTCTCTCTCTCTCTCTAGCTCTCTGAAGTTTTCAAATAAACCCATTGGCTCCGGCTTCAGCAAATCTATGAAAAGTTTGCCACTCCGCTGGGCCTACTGCACCCCTGTGACAGACGATCGGTCAGAACAGCCTGTGAGGGGCCCCGGTTTTCATATTACAACATCATGCATTCCAGTGGTGCCATGGCACAGAGCTGTGACTGTTCTGAGGGCCGGCCAGGGTCTGTGTAACAGACAAGGCTATATTTAGATGGGTTTTTAGGCACCATTGGAAAACGCTTAAAATAGTATTTGGGGTGAAGGTGACTCTATGTGATTAAGCCCATAGGGGTCACTGAGGCGAACACGTCACACACCTGAGAGACACACAGACACACTGTACTGCACTCTACTCTACTCTACTCTACTCTACTCTACTCTACTCTACTCTACTCTACTCTACTCTACTCTACTCTACTCTACTCTACTCTACTCTACTCTACTCTACTCTACTCTACCATAATGCACTATACTCTACTGTACTCTACTGTACTCGACTGTTCTCGACTCTACTGTACTGCACTCTACTTTACTCTACTCTACAATAATGCACTGTACTCTACTGTACTCTACTGTACTCTACTGTACCATACTCTACTGTACTCTACCGTACTCTACTGTACTCTACCGTACTCTACTGTACTCTACTCTACCATACTCTACTGTACTCTACCGTACTCTACTGTACTCTACTGTACTGCACTCTAATCTACTCTACTGTACTGCACTCTACTTTACTCTACTCTACCATAATGTACTGTACTCTACTGTACTCTACTGTACTCTACTGTACTGCACTCTACTCTACTCTACTCTATTCTATTCTACTCTACTCTACTCTACTCTACTCTACTCTACTCTACTCTACTCTACTGTACTGCACTCTACTTTACTCTACTCTACCATAATGCACTGTACTCTACTGTACTCTACTGTACTGCACTCTACTCTACTCTACTCTACTCTACTCTACTCTACTCTACTCTACTCTACTCTACTGTACTGCACTCTACTTTACTCTACTCTACTCTACCATAATGCACTGTACTCTACTGTACTCTACTGTACTGCATTCTACTCTACTCTACTCTACTGTACTCTACTGTACTCTACTGTACTGCACTCTACTTTACTCTACTCTACCATAATGCACTGTACTCTACTGTACTCTACTGTACTGCACTCTACTCTACTCTACTCTACTCTACTCTACTGTACTGCACTCTACTTTACTCTACTCTACCATAATGCACTGTACTCTACTGTACTCTACTGTACTCTACTGTACTGCACTCTACTCTACTCTACTCTACTCTACTCTACTCTACTCTACTCTACTGTACTGCACTCTACTTTACTCTACTCTACCATAATGCACTGTACTCTACTGTACTGCACTCTACTCTACTCTACTGTACTCTACTGTACTCTACTGTACTGCACTCTACTTTACTCTACCATAATGCACTGTACTCTACTGTACTGCATTCTACTCTACTCTACTCTACTGTACTCTACTGTACTCTACTGTACTGCACTCTACTTTACTCTACTCTACCATAATGCACTGTACTCTACTCTACTGTACTCTACTGTACTGCACTCTACTCTACTCTACTCTACTCTACTCTACTCTACTCTACTCTACTCTACTGTACTCTACTGTACTGCACTCTACTTTACTCTACTCTACCATAATGCACTGTACTCTACTGTACTCTACTGTATTGCACTCTACTCTACTCTACTCTGCCATAATGCACTGTACTCTACTGTACTCTACTGTACTCTACTGTACATTTGCATTACATTTGAATCATTTAGCAGACGCTCTTATCCAGAGCGACTTACAAATTGGTGCATTCACCTTACTCTACTGTACTCTACCGTACTCTACTCTACTGTACTCTACCATACTCTACTGTACTCTACTCTACTGTACTGTACTCTACTCTACTGTACTCTACCATACTCTACCGTACTCTACTCTACTGTACTCTACTCTACTCTACTCTACTGTACTGTACTGTACTCTACTCTACTCTACTGTACTCTACCATACTCTACTGTACTCTACCGTACTCTACTGTAATCTACCGTACTCTACTCTACCGTACTCTACTCTACTGTACTCTACTCTACTGTACTCTACTGTACTGTACCGTACTGTACTGTACTGTACTGTACTGTACTGTACTGTACTGTACTCTACTCTACTCTACTCTACTCTAGTTTATTCTACTGTACTGTACTCTACTGTACTCTACTGTACCGTACTGTACTCTACTGTACTCTACTGTACCGTACTGTACTGTACTCTACTCTACTTGATTCTACTCTACTGTACTGTACTCTACTCTACTCTACTGTACTCTACTTTATTCTACTTTACTGTACCGTACTGTACTCTACTGTACTGTACTGTACTCTACTTTATTCTACTCTACTGTACTCTACTGTACTCTTCTGTACTCTACTCTACTGTACTTTACTCTACTCTACCCTACTGTACTCTACTTTATTCTACTCCACTGTACTGTACTGTACTGTACTGTACTGTACTGTACTGTACTGTACTGTACTGTACTGTACTGTACTGTACTGTACTCTACACTACCCCACTCTACTCTACACTTCTCTATACTACTCTACTCTACCCCAGTCTACCCCACTCTACTCAGAGGGGTCCTCTGTAGCTCAGTTGGTAGAGCATGGCGCTTGTAACGCCAGGGTAGTGGGTTCAATCCCCGGGACCACCCATACGTAGAATGTATGCACACATGACTGTAAGTCGCTTTGGATAAAAGCGTCTGCTAAATGGCATATATTATTATTATTATATTATATTATTATTATTATATTATATATTATTATATTATTATTATTATATTATTATTATTATATTATTATTATTATATTATTATTATTATTATTTACTCTACTCTACTCTACTCTACTCTACTCTACTCTACTCTACTCTACTCTACTCTACTCTACACTTCTCTATACTACCCTACTCTACCCCATTCTACTCTACCTACTCTACACTTCTCTATACTACCCTACTCTACCCCATTCTACTCTACCTACTCTACACTTCTCTATACTACCCTACTCTACCCCATTCTACTCTACCAAGAGAATTCTCTTTGATTATAATCACAGCCGTATATATCCCCCCCCAAGCAGACACATCGATGGCTCTGAACGAACTTTATTTAACTCTTTGCAAACTGGAAACCATTTATCCGGACGGTGCATTCATTGTAGCTGGGGATTTTAACAAAGCTAATCTGAAAACAAGACTCCCTAAATTTTATCAGCATATCGATTGCGCAACCAGGGGTGGTAAAACCTTGGATCATTGTAACTCTAACTTCCGCGTCGCATATAAGGCCCTGCCCCGCCCCCCTTTCGGAAAAGCTGACCACGACTCCATTTTGTTGATCACTGCCTACAGACAGAAACTTAAACAAGAGGCTCCCACGCTGAGGTCTGTCCAACGCTGGTCAGACCAAGCTGACTCCACACTCCAAGACTGCTTCCATCACGTGGACTGGGATATGTTTCGTATTGCGTCAGATAAAAATATTGACGAATACGCTGATTCGGTATGCGAGTTCATTAGAACGTGCGTCGAAGATGTCGTTCCCATAGCAACGATAAAAACATTCCCTAACCAGAAACCGTGGATTGATGGCAGCATTCGCGTGAAACTGAAAGCGCGAACCACTGCTTTTAATCAGGGCAAGGTGTCTGGTAACATGACCGAATATAAACAATGCAGCTATTCCCTCCGCAAGGCTATTAAACAAGCTAAGCGTCAGTACAGAGACAAAGTAGAATCTCAATTCAACGGCTCAGACACGAGAGGCATGTGGCAGGGTCTACAGTCAATCACGGACTACAAGAAGAAACCCAGCCCAGTCACGGACCAGGATGTCTTGATCCCAGGCAGACTAAATAACTTTTTGCCCGCTTTGAGGACAATACAGTGCCACTGACACGGCCTGCAACGAAAACATGCGGTCTCTCCTTCACTGCAGCCGAGGTGAGTAAGACATTTAAACGTGTTAACCCTCGCAAGGCTGCAGGCCCAGACGGCATCCCCAGCCGCGCCCTCAGAGCATGCGCAGACCAGCTGGCCGGTGTGTTTACGGACATATTCAAACAATCCCTATACCAGTCTGCTGTTCCCACATGCTTCAAGAGGGCCACCATTGTTCCTGTTCCCAAGAAAGCTAAGGTAACTGAGCTAAACGACTACCGCCCGTAGCACTCACTTCCGTCATCATGAAGTGCTTTGAGAGACTAGTCAAGGACCATATCACCTCCACCCTACCTGGCACCCTAGACCCACTCCAATTTGCTTACCGCCCAAATAGGTCCACAGACGATGCAATCTCAACCACACTGCACACTGCCCTAACCCACCTGGACAAGAGGAATACCTATGTGAGAATGCTGTTCATCGACTACAGCTCGGCATTCAACACCATAGTACCCTCCAAGCTCGTCATCAAGCTCGAGACCCTGGGTCTCGACCCCGCCCAGTGCAACTGGGTACTGGACTTCCGTGCGGGCGCCCCCAGGTGGTGAGGGTAGGCAACAACATCTCCTCCCCGCTGATCCTCAACACGGGGGCCCCACAAGGGTGCGTTCTGAGCCCTCTCCTGTACTCCCTGTTCACCCAGGGAGTATCAGAGACAGTCTGCTGTCTAATCATTACTGATTCAATTATCAGAGACAGTCTGCTGTCAACACATTACTGATTCAATTATCAGAGACAGTCTGCTGTCAAACATTACTGATTCAATTATCAGAGACAGTCTGCTGTCTAAACATTACTGATTCAATTATCAGAGACAGTCTGCTGTCAAACATTACTGATTCAATTATCAGAGACAGTCTGCTGTCTAAACATTACTGATTCAATTATCAGAGACAGTCTGCTGTCAAACATCACTGATTCAATTATCAGAGACAGTCTGCTGTCTAAACATTACTGATTCAATTATCAGAGACAGTCTGCTGTCAACACATTACTGATTCAATTATCAGAGACAGTCTGCTGTCAACACATTACTGATTCAATTATCAGAGACAGTCTGCTGTCTAAACATTACTGATTCAATTATCAGAGACAGTCTGCTGTCAACACATTACTGATTCAATTATCAGAGACAGTCTGCTGTCAACATTACTGATTCAATTTCAGAGACAGTCTGCTGTCTAAACATTCACTGATTCAATTATCAGAGACAGTCTGCTGTCTAAACATTACTGATTCAATTATCAGAGACAGTCTGCTGTCAAACATTACTGATTCAATTATCAGAGACAGTCTGCTGTCAACACATTACTGATTCAATTATCAGAGACAGTCTGCTGTCAAACATTACTGATTCAATTATCAGAGACAGTCTGCTGTCTAAACATTACTGATTCAATTATCAGAGACAGTCTGCTGTCTAAACATTACTGATTCAATTATCAGAGACAGACTGTAAACATTACTGATTCAATTATCAGAGACAGTCTGCTGTCACATTACTGATTCAATTATCAGAGACAGTCTGCTGTCAACACATTACTGATTCAATTATCAGAGACAGTCTGCTGTCAACACATTACTGATTCAATTATCAGAGACAGTCTGCTGACATTACTGATTCAATTATCAGAGACAGTCTGCTGTCTAAACATTACTGATTCAATTATCAGAGACAGTCTGCTGTCTAAACATTACTGATTCAATTTATTCAATTATCAGAGACAGTCTGCTGTCTGAAACATTACTGATTCAATTATCAGAGACAGTCTGCTGTCTAAGAGACATTACTGATTCAGTCTGCTGTCCATTATCAGAGACAGTCTGCTGTCTAAACATTACTGATTCAATTATCAGAGACAGTCTGCTGTCTAAACATTACTGATTCAATTATCAGAGACAGTCTGCTGTCTAAACATCACTGATTCAATTATCAGAGACAGTCTGCTGTCTAAACATCACTGATTCAATTATCAGAGACAGTCTGCTGTCTAAACATTACTGATTCAATTATCAGAGCTTCTTACCTGTGAGGCATTTCCTTTTCTCTTCAGGTATCTGCTTCTGTGTGTGTGTGTGTGTGTGTGTGTGTGTGTGTGTGTGTGTGTGTGTGTGTGTGTGTGCGTGTGTTTATGTGTGTTTGTGTATGTCTGTGTGTGTTGTTTCATGTGACAACTATAAAGAGATAGCTTTGCTGTTATAATGAGATGGTGTAGACAGACAGATCCGGAGGGCTTGAAGCCAATCACCATGTGTCTGTTTATTTATAAACCCAGGAGTCGACAAACACCGTGTTTAGAGACAACTCCATGTGTCTGTTTATTTATAAACCCAGGAGTCGACAAACACCGTGTTTAGAGACAACTCCATGTGTCTGTTTATTTATAAACCCAGGAGTCGACAAACACCGTGTTTAGAGACAACTCCATGACTCTGTTTCGATTGCCACATCTCTTTGGTATTAACACTGAGCATGCATACTGAAACACAGAGGCTGCACCCCAAATGACAGCCTATTCCCTATTTACCACACTACGTACTGACCAGGACCAGGGCACCACCTTATTCTCCTCACTACTACTGACCAGGGTACCACCTTATTCTCCTCACTACTACTGACCAGGGTACCACCTTATTTTCCACACTACTACTGACCAGGACACCACCTTATTCTCCTCACTACTACTGACCAGGACCAGGACACCACCTTATTCTCCACACTACTACTGACCAGGGTACCACCTTATTCTCCACACTACTACTGACCAGGACCAGGACACCACCTTATTCTCCACACTACTACTGACCAGGGTACCACCTTATTCTCCACACTACTACTGACCAGGGTACCACCTTATTCTCCACACTACTACTGACCAGGGTACCACCTTATTCTCCACACTACTACTGACCAGGGTACCACCTTATTCTCCACACTACTACTGACCAGGGTACCACCTTATTCTCCACACTACTACTGACCAGGACCAGGACACCACCTTATTCTCCACACTACTACTGACCAGGACACCACCTTATTCTCCTCACTACTACTGACCAGGGTACCACCTTATTCTCCACACTACTACTGACCAGGACACCACCTTATTCTCCTCACTACTACTGACCAGGGTACCACCTTATTCTCCTCACTACTACTGACCCGGACACCACCTTATTCTCCAACTACTACTGACCAGGACCAGGGTACCACCTTATTCTCCACACTACTACTGACCAGGACCAGGACACCACCTTATTCTCCTCACCACTACTGACCAGGACACCACCTTATTCTCCACACTACTACTGACCAGGACACCACCTTATTCTCCTCACTACTACTGACCAGGACACCACCTTATTCTCCACACTACTACTGACCAGGACACCACCTTATTCTCCTCACTACTACTGACCAGGGTACCACCTTATTCTCCACACTACTACTGACCAGGACACCACCTTATTCTCCTCACTACTACTGACCAGGACACCACCTTATTCTCCTCACTACTACTGACCAGGACACCACCTTATTCTCCACACTACTACTGACCAGGACCAGGACACCACCTTATTCTCCACACTACTACTGACCAGGGTACCACCTTATTCTCCACACTACTACTGACCAGGACACCACCTTATTCTCCACACTACTACTGACCAGGGTACCACCTTATTCTCCTCACTACTACTGACCAGGACACCACCTTATTCTCCACACTACTACTGACCAGGACCAGGACACCACCTTATTCTCCACACTACTACTGACCAGGGTACCACCTTATTCTCCACACTACTACTGACCAGGACACCACCTTATTCTCCACACTACTACTGACCAGGACCAGGGTACCACCTTATTCTCCACACTACTACTGACCAGGACCAGGGTACCACCTTATTCTCCTCACTACTACTGACCAGGGTACCACCTTATTCTCCACACTACTACTGACCAGGACACCACCTTATTCTCCACACTACTACTGACCAGGACCAGGGTACCACCTTATTCTCCACACTACTACTGACCAGGACACCACCTTATTCTCCACACTACTACTGACCAGGACCAGGGTACCACCTTATTCTCCTCACTACTACTGACCAGGACACCACCTTATTCTCCACACTACTACTGACCAGGACCAGGGTACCACCTTATTCTCCACACTACTACTGACCAGGACACCACCTTATTCTCCACACTACTACTGACCAGGACACCACCTTATTCTCCACACTACTACTGACCAGGACACCACCTTATTCTCCTCACTACTACTGACCAGGACACCACCTTATTCTCCTCACTACTACTGACCAGGACCAGGACACCACCTTATTCTCCACACTACTACTGACCAGGACCAGGACACCACCTTATTCTCCACACTACTACTGACCAGGACCAGGACACCACCTTATTCTCCACACTACTACTGACCAGGACCAGGACACCACCTTATTCTCCACACTACTACTGACCAGGACCAGGACACCACCTTATTCTCCACACTACTACTGACCAGGACCAGGACACCACCTTATTCTCCACACTACTACTGACCAGGACACCACCTTATTCTCCACACTACTACTGACCAGGACCAGGACACCACCTTATTCTCCACACTACTACTGACCAGGACCAGGACACCACCTTATTCTCCACACTACTACTGACCAGGACACCACCTTATTCTCCACACTACTACTGACCAGGACCAGGACACCACCTTATTCTCCACACTACTACTGACCAGGACCAGGACACCACCTTATTCTCCACACTACTACTGACCAGGGTACCACCTTATTCTCCTCACTACTACTGACCAGGACCAGGACACCACCTTATTCTCCACACTACTACTGACCAGGACCAGGGTACCACCTTATTCTCCTCACTACTACTGACCAGGACCAGGACACCACCTTATTCTCCACACTACTACTGACCAGGACCAGGGTACCACCTTATTCTCCTCACTACTACTGACCAGGACCAGGACACCACCTTATTCTCCACACTACTACTGACCAGGGTACCACCTTATTCTCCACACTACTACTGACCAGGACCAGGGTACCACCTTATTCTCCTCACTACTACTGACCAGGACCAGGACACCACCTTATTCTCCACACTACTACTGACCAGGACACCACCTTATTCTCCTCACTACTACTGACCAGGACACCACCTTATTCTCCTCACTACTACTGACCAGGACACCACCTTATTCTCCAACTACTACTGACCAGGACCAGGGTACCACCTTATTCTCCTCACTACTACTGACCAGGACCAGGACACCACCTTATTCTCCACACTACTACTGACCAGGACACCACCTTATTCTCCTCACTACTACTGACCAGGACACCACCTTATTCTCCTCACTACTACTGACCAGGACACCACCTTATTCTCCTCACTACTACTGACCAGGACACCACCTTATTCTCCAACTACTACTGACCAGGACCAGGACACCACCTTATTCTCCACACTACTACTGACCAGGACACCACCTTATTCTCCTCACTACTACTGACCAGGACACCACCTTATTCTCCTCACTACTACTGACCAGGACACCACCTTATTCTCCTCACTACTACTGACCAGGACCAGGACACCACCTTATTCTCCTCACTACTACTGACCAGGACCAGGACACCACCTTATTCTCCTCACTACTACTGACCAGGACCAGGACACCACCTTATTCTCCTCACTACTACTGACCAGGACACCACCTTATTCTCCTCACTACTACTGACCAGGACCAGGACACCACCTTATTCTCCTCACTACTACTGACCAGGACACCACCTTATTCTCCTCACTACTACTGACCAGGACACCACCTTATTCTCCTCACTACTACTGACCAGGACCAGGACACCACCTTATTCTCCTCACTACTACTGACCAGGACCAGGACACCACCTTATTCTCCTCACTACTACTGACCAGGACACCACCTTATTCTCCTCACTACTACTGACCAGGACACCACCTTATTCTCCTCACTACTACTGACCAGGACCAGGACACCACCTTATTCTCCTCACTACTACTGACCAGGACCAGGGTACCACCTTATTCTCCACACTACTACTGACCAGGACACCACCTTATTCTCCTCACTACTACTGACCAGGGCACCACCTTATTCTCCACACTACTACTGACCAGGGTACCACCTTATTCTCCACACTACTACTGACCAGGACACCACCTTATTCTCCTCACTACTACTGACCAGGACCAGGGTACCACCTTATTCTCCACACTACTACTGACCAGGACACCACCTTATTCTCCACACTACTACTGACCAGGGTACCACCTTATTCTCCACACTACTACTGACCAGGACCAGGGTACCACCTTATTCTCCACACTACTACTGACCAGGACACCACCTTATTCTCCACACTACTACTGACCAGGACACCACCTTATTCTCCTCACTACTACTGACCAGGACCAGGACACCACCTTATTCTCCACACTACTACTGACCAGGACACCACCTTATTCTCCTCACTACTACTGACCAGGACCAGGACACCACCTTATTCTCCACACTACTACTGACCAGGACACCACCTTATTCTCCTCACTACTACTGACCAGGGTACCACCTTATTCTCCACACTACTACTGACCAGGACACCACCTTATTCTCCTCACTACTACTGACCAGGACACCACCTTATTCTCCTCACTACTACTGACCAGGACCAGGACACCACCTTATTCTCCACACTACTACTGACCAGGACCAGGACACCACCTTATTCTCCACACTACTACTGACCAGGACCAGGACACCACCTTATTCTCCACACTACTACTGACCAGGACCAGGACACCACCTTATTCTCCACACTACTACTGACCCAGGACACCACCTTATTCTCCACACTACTACTGACCAGGACCAGGACACCACCTTATTCTCCACACTACTACTGACCAGGACACCACCTTATTCTCCACACTACTACTGACCAGGACCAGGACACCACCTTATTCTCCACACTACTACTGACCAGGACCAGGACACCACCTTATTCTCCACACTACTACTGACCAGGACACCACCTTATTCTCCACACTACTACTGACCAGGACCAGGACACCACCTTATTCTCCACACTACTACTGACCAGGACCAGGACACCACCTTATTCTCCACACTACTACTGACCAGGGTACCACCTTATTCTCCTCACTACTACTGACCAGGACCAGGACACCACCTTATTCTCCACACTACTACTGACCAGGACCAGGGTACCACCTTATTCTCCTCACTACTACTGACCAGGACCAGGACACCACCTTATTCTCCACACTACTACTGACCAGGGTACCACCTTATTCTCCTCACTACTACTGACCAGGACCAGGACACCACCTTATTCTCCACACTACTACTGACCAGGACCAGGACACCACCTTATTCTCCACACTACTACTGACCAGGACACCACCTTATTCTCCTCACTACTACTGACCAGGACACCACCTTATTCTCCTCACTACTACTGACCAGGACACCACCTTATTCTCCAACTACTACTGACCAGGACCAGGGTACCACCTTATTCTCCTCACTACTACTGACCAGGACCAGGACACCACCTTATTCTCCACACTACTACTGACCAGGACACCACCTTATTCTCCTCACTACTACTGACCAGGACACCACCTTATTCTCCTCACTACTACTGACCAGGACACCACCTTATTCTCCTCACTACTACTGACCAGGACACCACCTTATTCTCCAACTACTACTGACCAGGACACCACCTTATTCTCCACACTACTACTGACCAGGACACCACCTTATTCTCCTCACTACTACTGACCAGGACACCACCTTATTCTCCTCACTACTACTGACCAGGACACCACCTTATTCTCCTCACTACTACTGACCAGGACCAGGACACCACCTTATTCTCCTCACTACTACTGACCAGGACCAGGACACCACCTTATTCTCCTCACTACTACTGACCAGGACCAGGACACCACCTTATTCTCCTCACTACTACTGACCAGGACACCACCTTATTCTCCTCACTACTACTGACCAGGACCAGGACACCACCTTATTCTCCTCACTACTACTGACCAGGACACCACCTTATTCTCCTCACTACTACTGACCAGGACACCACCTTATTCTCCTCACTACTACTGACCAGGACCAGGACACCACCTTATTCTCCTCACTACTACTGACCAGGACCAGGACACCACCTTATTCTCCTCACTACTACTGACCAGACAGGACACCACCTTATTCTCCTCACTACTACTGACCAGGACACCACCTTATTCTCCTCACTACTACTGACCAGGACCAGGACACCACCTTATTCTCCTCACTACTACTGACCAGGACACCACCTTATTCTCCACACTACTACTGACCAGGACCAGGACACCACCTTATTCTCCACACTACTACTGACCAGGACACCACCTTATTCTCCACACTACTACTGACCAGGACCAGGACACCACCTTATTCTCCACACTACTACTGACCAGGACCAGGACACCACCTTATTCTCCACACTACTACTGACCAGGACACCACCTTATTCTCCACACTACTACTGACCAGGACCAGGACACCACATTATTCTCCACAATACTACTGACCAGGACCAGGACACCACCTTATTCTCCACACTACTACTGACCAGGGTACCACCTTATTCTCCTCACTACTACTGACCAGGACCAGGACACCACCTTATTCTCCACACTACTACTGACCAGGACAGGGTACCACCTTATTCTCCTCACTACTACTGACCAGGACCAGGACACCACCTTATTCTCCACACTACTACTGACCAGGGTACCACCTTATTCTCCTCACTACTACTGACCAGGACCAGGACACCACCTTATTCTCCACACTACTACTGACCAGGACCAGGGTACCACCTTATTCTCCTCACTACTACTGACCAGGACCAGGACACCACCTTATTCTCCACACTACTACTGACCAGGGTACCACCTTATTCTCCACACTACTACTGACCAGGACCAGGGTACCACCTTATTCTCCTCACTACTACTGACCAGGACCAGGACACCACCTTATTCTCCACACTACTAGGACCAGGACACCACCTTATTCTCCTCACTACTACTGACCAGGACACCACCTTATTCTCCTCACTACTACTGACCAGGACACCACCTTATTCTCCAACTACTACTGACCAGGACCAGGGTACCACCTTATTCTCCTCACTACTACTGACCAGGACCAGGACACCACCTTATTCTCCACACTACTACTGACCAGGACACCACCTTATTCTCCTCACTACTACTGACCAGGACACCACCTTATTCTCCTCACTACTACTGACCAGGACACCACCTTATTCTCCTCACTACTACTGACCAGGACACCACCTTATTCTCCAACTACTACTGACCAGGACCAGGACACCACCTTATTCTCCACACTACTACTGACCAGGACACCACCTTATTCTCCTCACTACTACTGACCAGGACACCACCTTATTCTCCTCACTACTACTGACCAGGACACCACCTTATTCTCCTCACTACTACTGACCAGGACCAGGACACCACCTTATTCTCCTCACTACTACTGACCAGGACCAGGACACCACCTTATTCTCCTCACTACTACTGACCAGGACCAGGACACCACCTTATTCTCCTCACTACTACTGACCAGGACCAGGACACCACCTTATTCTCCACACTACTACTGACCAGGACCAGGACACCACCTTATTCTCCACACTACTACTGACCAGGACACCACCTTATTCTCCACACTACTACTGACCAGGACCAGGACACCACCTTATTCTCCACACTACTACTGACCAGGACCAGGACACCACCTTATTCTCCACACTACTACTGACCAGGGTACCACCTTATTCTCCTCACTACTACTGACCAGGACCAGGACACCACCTTATTCTCCACACTACTACTGACCAGGACCAGGGTACCACCTTATTCTCCTCACTACTACTGACCAGGACCAGGACACCACCTTATTCTCCACACTACTACTGACCAGGGTACCACCTTATTCTCCTCACTACTACTGACCAGGACCAGGACACCACCTTATTCTCCACACTACTACTGACCAGGACCAGGACACCACCTTATTCTCCACACTACTACTGACCAGGACACCACCTTATTCTCCTCACTACTACTGACCAGGACACCACCTTATTCTCCTCACTACTACTGACCAGGACACCACCACCTTATTCTCCAACTACTACTGACCAGGACCAGGGTACCACCTTATTCTCCTCACTACTACTGACCAGGACCAGGACACCACCTTATTCTCCACACTACTACTGACCAGGACACCACCTTATTCTCCTCACTACTACTGACCAGGACACCACCTTATTCTCCTCACTACTACTGACCAGGACACCACCTTATTCTCCTCACTACTACTGACCAGGACACCACCTTATTCTCCAACTACTACTGACCAGGACCAGGACACCACCTTATTCTCCACACTACTACTGACCAGGACACCACCTTATTCTCCTCACTACTACTGACCAGGACACCACCTTATTCTCCTCACTACTACTGACCAGGACACCACCTTATTCTCCTCACTACTACTGACCAGGACCAGGACACCACCTTATTCTCCTCACTACTACTGACCAGGACCAGGACACCACCTTATTCTCCTCACTACTACTGACCAGGACCAGGACACCACCTTATTCTCCTCACTACTACTGACCAGGACACCACCTTATTCTCCTCACTACTACTGACCAGGACCAGGACACCACCTTATTCTCCTCACTACTACTGACCAGGACACCACCTTATTCTCCTCACTACTACTGACCAGGACACCACCTTATTCTCCTCACTACTACTGACCAGGACCAGGACACCACCTTATTCTCCTCACTACTACTGACCAGGACCAGGACACCACCTTATTCTCCTCACTACTACTGACCAGGACACCACCTTATTCTCCTCACTACTACTGACCAGGACACCACCTTATTCTCCTCACTACTACTGACCAGGACCAGGACACCACCTTATTCTCCTCACTACTACTGACCAGGACACCACCTTATTCTCCACACTACTACTGACCAGGACCAGGACACCACCTTATTCTCCACACTACTACTGACCAGGACACCACCTTATTCTCCACACTACTACTGACCAGGACACCACCTTATTCTCCACACTACTACTGACCAGGACCAGGACACCACCTTATTCTCCACACTACTACTGACCAGGACACCACCTTATTCTCCACACTACTACTGACCAGGACCAGGACACCACCTTATTCTCCACACTACTACTGACCAGGACCAGGACACCACCTTATTCTCCACACTACTACTGACCAGGGTACCACCTTATTCTCCTCACTACTACTGACCAGGACCAGGACACCACCTTATTCTCCACACTACTACTGACCAGGACCAGGGTACCACCTTATTCTCCTCACTACTACTGACCAGGACCAGGACACCACCTTATTCTCCACACTACTACTGACCAGGGTACCACCTTATTCTCCTCACTACTACTGACCAGGACCAGGACACCACCTTATTCTCCACACTACTACTGACCAGGACCAGGGTACCACCTTATTCTCCTCACTACTACTGACCAGGACCAGGACACCACCTTATTCTCCACACTACTACTGACCAGGGTACCACCTTATTCTCCACACTACTACTGACCAGGACCAGGGTACCACCTTATTCTCCTCACTACTACTGACCAGGACCAGGACACCACCTTATTCTCCACACTACTACTGACCAGGACACCACCTTATTCTCCTCACTACTACTGACCAGGACACCACCTTATTCTCCTCACTACTACTGACCAGGACACCACCTTATTCTCCAACTACTACTGACCAGGACCAGGGTACCACCTTATTCTCCTCACTACTACTGACCAGGACCAGGACACCACCTTATTCTCCACACTACTACTGACCAGGACACCACCTTATTCTCCTCACTACTACTGACCAGGACACCACCTTATTCTCCTCACTACTACTGACCAGGACACCACCTTATTCTCCTCACTACTACTGACCAGGACACCACCTTATTCTCCAACTACTACTGACCAGGACCAGGACACCACCTTATTCTCCACACTACTACTGACCAGGACACCACCTTATTCTCCTCACTACTACTGACCAGGACACCACCTTATTCTCCTCACTACTACTGACCAGGACACCACCTTATTCTCCTCACTACTACTGACCAGGACCAGGACACCACCTTATTCTCCTCACTACTACTGACCAGGACCAGGACACCACCTTATTCTCCTCACTACTACTGACCAGGACCAGGACACCACCTTATTCTCCTCACTACTACTGACCAGGACACCACCTTATTCTCCTCACTACTACTGACCAGGACCAGGACACCACCTTATTCTCCTCACTACTACTGACCAGGACACCACCTTATTCTCCTCACTACTACTGACCAGGACACCACCTTATTCTCCTCACTACTACTGACCAGGACCAGGACACCACCTTATTCTCCTCACTACTACTGACCAGGACCAGGACACCACCTTATTCTCCTCACTACTACTGACCAGGACACCACCTTATTCTCCTCACTACTACTGACCAGGACACCACCTTATTCTCCTCACTACTACTGACCAGGACACCACCTTATTCTCCTCACTACTACTGACCAGGACACCACCTTATTCTCCTCACTACTACTGACCAGGACACCACCTTATTCTCCTCACTACTACTGACCAGGACACCACCTTATTCTCCTCACTACTACTGACCAGGACACCACCTTATTCTCCTCACTACTACTGACCAGGGTACCACCTTATTCTCCTCACTACTACTGACCAGGACCAGGACACCACCTTATTCTCCTCACTACTACTGACCAGGGTACCACCTTATTCTCCACACTACTACTGACCAGGACCAGGACACCACCTTATTCTCCTCACTACTACTGACCAGGACACCACCTTATTCTCCTCACTACTACTGACCAGGGTACCACCTTATTCTCCTCACTACTACTGACCAGGACCAGGACACCACCTTATTCTCCTCACTACTACTGACCAGGGTACCACCTTATTCTCCACACTACTACTGACCAGGACCAGGACACCACCTTATTCTCCTCACTACTACTGACCAGGACACCACCTTATTCTCCTCACTACTACTGACCAGGACCAGGACACCACCTTATTCTCCTCACTACTACTGACCAGGACACCACCTTATTCTCCTCACTACTACTGACCAGGACACCACCTTATTCTCCTCACTACTACTGACCAGGACACCACCTTATTCTCCTCACTACTACTGACCAGGACACCACCTTATTCTCCTCACTACTACTGACCAGGACACCACCTTATTCTCCTCACTACTACTGACCAGGACACCACCTTATTCTCCTCACTACTACTGACCAGGACACCACCTTATTCTCCTCACTACTACTGACCAGGACACCACCTTATTCTCCTCACTACTACTGACCAGGACACCACCTTATTCTCCTCACTACTACTGACCAGGGTACCACCTTATTCTCCACACTACTACTGACCAGGACCAGGACACCACCTTATTCTCCTCACTACTACTGACCAGGACACCACCTTATTCTCCTCACTACTACTGACCAGGGTACCACCTTATTCTCCTCACTACTACTGACCAGGACCAGGACACCACCTTATTCTCCTCACTACTACTGACCAGGGTACCACCTTATTCTCCACACTACTACTGACCAGGACCAGGACACCACCTTATTCTCCTCACTACTACTGACCAGGACACCACCTTATTCTCCACACTACTACTGACCAGGGTACCACCTTATTCTCCTCACTACTACTGACCAGGACCAGGGTACCACCTTATTCTCCTCACTACTACTGACCAGGACACCACCTTATTCTCCTCACTACTACTGACCAGGGTACCACCTTATTCTCCTCACTACTACTGACCAGGACCAGGGTACCACCTTATTCTCCTCACTACTACTGACCAGGACCAGGACACCACCTTATTCTCCACACTACTACTGACCAGGACCAGGGTACCACCTTATTCTCCTCACTACTACTGACCAGGACCAGGGTACCACCTTATTCTCCTCACTACTACTGACCAGGACCAGGGTACCACCTTATTCTCCTCACTACTACTGACCAGGACACCACCTTATTCTCCTCACTACTACTGACCAGGACACCACCTTATTCTCCTCACTACTACTGACCAGGACACCACCTTATTCTCCTCACTACTACTGACCAGGACACCACCTTATTCTCCTCACTACTACTGACCAGGACACCACCTTATTCTCCTCACTACTACTGACCAGGACACCACCTTATTCTCCTCACTACTACTGACCAGGGTACCACCTTATTCTCCTCACTACTACTGACCAGGACACCACCTTATTCTCCTCACTACTACTGACCAGGGTACCACCTTATTCTCCACACTACTACTGACCAGGACCAGGACACCACCTTATTCTCCTCACTACTACTGACCAGGACACCACCTTATTCTCCTCACTACTACTGACCAGGGTACCACCTTATTCTCCTCACTACTACTGACCAGGACCAGGACACCACCTTATTCTCCTCACTACTACTGACCAGGGTACCACCTTATTCTCCATTCTCCACACTACTACTGACCAGGACCAGGACACCACCTTATTCTCCTCACTACTACTGACCAGGACACCACCTTATTCTCCACACTACTACTGACCAGGGTACCACCTTATTCTCCTCACTACTACTGACCAGGACCAGGGTACCACCTTATTCTCCTCACTACTACTGACCAGGACACCACCTTATTCTCCTCACTACTACTGACCAGGGTACCACCTTATTCTCCTCACTACTACTGACCAGGACCAGGGTACCACCTTATTCTCCTCACTACTACTGACCAGGACCAGGACACCACCTTATTCTCCACACTACTACTGACCAGGACCAGGGTACCACCTTATTCTCCTCACTACTACTGACCAGGACCAGGGTACCACCTTATTCTCCTCACTACTACTGACCAGGACCAGGGTACCACCTTATTCTCCTCACTACTACTGACCAGGACCAGGACACCACCTTATTCTCCACACTACTACTGACCTGACCAGGGTACCACCTTATTCTCCTCACTACTACTGACCAGGACACCACCTTATTCTCCTCACTACTACTGACCAGGACACCACCTTATTCTCCTCACTACTACTGACCAGGACACCACCTTATTCTCCACACTACTACTGACCAGGACCAGGACACCACCTTATTCTCCTCACTACTACTGACCAGGACACCACCTTATTCTCCACACTACTACTGACCAGGACCAGGACACCACCTTATTCTCCTCACTACTACTGACCAGGACACCACCTTATTCTCCTCACTACTACTGACCAGGACACCACCTTATTCTCCTCACTTATTCATATCACATCAAAATGATTTCACAAATGTAAAAATAGACATTTATGTACACAGTTGCAGCCAGCAGTATTTTTCATTGACAATAGCACAGGTACACTAGCACACTCTGTCTTCCATCTGTATGCAAGCGCTGTAGTATATAATTATGTTTCTGTGGGAACCCTAACCCTCTACAGGTAATACAATTTAAAAAAAGATATCACAACCCTAGCCACGGAACGTGTGATGCATTCAAATGATGTAGACAACACCACGCATTTTATAGACGTGTTAGCTGACGTCGTGAAAATGGTGGGGCAGAAGTCCATCTGTTGTGGTTCTGGATGGCCAGATAGCGACCAGATAGCTAGGTGTCTCATTTTTATCTTGTTCTTGATACTATGACTTGTTTTGACTGATGTCACCCCTATGCTAATATTACTGATATTAGCTAGCAAGCTAACAACTGTAAAGATGTATAATGAGTGCTCATTGTGGAAATGTATGTTTTCAAGAAACATTGGAGACTAAATATATTTAACATGTTGTCAACACACTATGCCAATCCTGTTTGTTTTGCCCCATAGCTGTGCATGTTTTGGTTTTGTTGCTAAACAACCAACCCGTCTACTTTTTAAGTAGTTTTTGTACTTAAAAAGTACTTAACTATTTATATTTTTGACAACTTTTACTTCACTACATTCCTAAAGAAAATATTTTACTTTTTACTCCATACATTTTTCCTGACAACCCAAAGTACTCGTTACATTATGAATGCTGAGTAGAACAGGAAAATGGTGAAATTCGCACGTGCTCATCCCTACGGCCTCTGTTCTGGCGGCCTCACTGAACATAAATGCATCTTTTGTAAATAAATATAAAATAAATGGTGCCGTATGCTTAATATAAGAAATGATTAATACTTTTGATACTTAAGTATATTCTACTGCTTCTACACCTGCATTGCTTGCTGTTTGGGGTTTTAGGCTGGGTTTCTGTACAGCACTTTGAGATATCAGCTGATGTACGAAGGGCTATATAAATAAATTTGATTTGATTTGATTTGATTTGACTACTACTGACCAGGACCAGGGTACCACCTTTATTCTCCTCACTACTACTGACCAGGACCAGGGTACCACCTTATTCTCCTCACTACTACTGACCAGGACACCACCTTATTCTCCACACTACTACTGACTAGGACCAGGGCACCACCTTATTCTCCACATCACTACTGACCAGGACCTCTGCTGGAAGAGGAGGAAAATGTAATCGATCCGTTGTCATGGCGACCATATTCATGACATGCCACAGCTCCACATCTTCCCAGTCAGAGCACGGCACCGGATAAACACAACAGAGACCCAAGCGTTGCACAGCGCCTGTTTTAGCCCAGTACGTTATGATACGGAGGGCAGACTGAACTGAAACAAGAGGTACAAGAAACGACATCTAAAGGAACAGGCTTGGATTCCCAAATGACACCCTATTACATACAGAGTGTCCTGTGGGGCCCTGGTCAAAAGTCGGGAACTACGTAGGGAATAGGGGGCCATTTTCGAATGCAGACAGTCTTTAAGCTCTGGTGAAAATCCAGGTGGAAACTATTTTCTCCGTTCGTCACAAACAGAACAGATGGTAATTCACACAGCAGGGTCTTGGCATCTGATTAAGGAGCCCCAACGCATGTATGGAGGGAGGAGAAAATAGGAGTGGGGAGAGGGGAGGAGAGGGGAAGGAGAGGGGAAGGAGAGGAGAGGAGAGGAGAGGAGAAGGAGGACAGGGAGAGGACAGGAGAGGAAGAGGAGAGGAAGAGAGGAGAGGAGAGGAGAGGAGGAGAGGAGAGGAGAGGAGAGGAGAGGAGGAGAGGAGAGGGAGGGAGAGGAGAGGAGAGGAGAAGGAGAGGAGAGGAGGGGAGAGGAGAGGAGAGGAGAGATGGAGAGGGGAGATGGAGAATGGAGAGACATGCGGGAGGAGAGGAGAGGAGGAGAGGAGAGGAGAGGAGAGGAGAGGGAGGAGAGGAAGAGGAGAGGAGAGGAGAGGGGAAGGAGAGGAAGAGGAGAGGAGAGGAGAGGAGAGGAAGAGGAGAGGAGAGGAGGAGGGGAAGGAGAGGAGAGGAGAGGGAGGAGAGGAGAGGAGAGGAGGAGGAGAGGAGAGGAGAGAGAGAGAGATGAGATGGAGAGGGAGAGAGGAGAATGGAGAGATGAGCGGGAGGAGAGGGGAGAGAGGAGAGGGGGAGGGAGGCAAGTTGGACCCATAGGGCTCTGGTCAAAAGTAGTGCACTATGCAAGGTGCAATTTTGGCCACTCCCCTGCCTCTACTCTCCTGGTATATCAGTCTATACCTGCTCTGCCTAGTCCCCTGCATCTACTCTCCTGGTATATCAGTCTATACCTGCTCTGCCTAGTCCCATGCATCTACTCTCCTGGTATATCAGTCTATACCTGCTCTGCCTAGTCCCCTGCCTCTACTCTCCTGGTATATCAGTCTATACCTGCTCTGCCTAGTCCCCTGCATCTACTCTCCTGGTATATCAGTCTATACCTGCTCTGCCTAGTCCCCTGCCTCTACTCTCCTGGTATATCAGTCTATACCTGCTCTGCCTAGTCCCCTGCCTCTACTCTCCTGGTATATCAGTCTATACCTGCTCTGCCTAGTCCCCTGCCTCTACTCTCCTGGTATATCAGTCTATACCTGCTCTGACTAGTCCCCTGCCTCTACTCTCCTGGTATACCAGCCTATTTACATTTACATTTACATTTAAGTCATTTAGCAGACGCTCTTATCCAGAGCGACTTACAAATTGGTGCATTCACCTTATGACATCCAGTGGAACAGTCACTTTACAATAGTGCATCTAAATCTTAAAGGGGGGGGGGGTACTTATCCTATCCTAGGTATTCCTTAAAGAGGTTGGGTTTCAGGTGTCTCCGGAAGGTGGTGATTGACTCCGCTGTCCTGGCATCGTGAGGGAGTTTGTTCCACCATTGGGGGGCCTCTACTCTCCTGGTATATCAGTCTATACCTGCTCTGCCTAGTCCCCTGCCTCTACTCTCCTGGTATATCAGTCTATACCTGCTCTGCCTAGTCCCCTGCCTCTACTCTCCTGGTATATCAGCCTATACCTGCTCTGCCTAGTTCCCTGCCTCTACTCTCCTGGTATATCAGCCTATACCTGCTCTGCCACGTCCCCTGCCTCTACTCTCCTGGTATATCAGCCTATACCTGCTCTGCCTAGTCCCCTGCCTCCTGTCTCCTGGTATATCAGTCTATACCTGCTCTGCCACTTCCCCTGCCTCTACTCTCCTGGTATATCAGTCTATACCTGCTCTGCCTAGTCCCCTGCATCTACTCTCCTGGTATATCAGTCTATACCTGCTCTGCCACTTCCCCTGTCTCTACTCTCCTGGTATATCAGTCTATACCTGCTCTGCCTAGTCCCCTGCCTCTACTCTCCTGGTATATCAGCCTATACCTGCTCTGCCTAGTCCCCTGCCTCCTGTCTCCTGGTATATCAGTCAATACCTGCTCTGCCACTTCCCCTGCCTCTACTCTCCTGGTATATCAGTCTATACCTGCTCTGCCTAGTCCCCTGCCTCTACTCTCCTGGTATATCAGTCTATACCTGCTCTGCCTAGTCCCCTGCCTCTACTCTCCTGGTATATCAGTCTATACCTGCTCTGCCTAGTCCCCTGCCTCTACTCTCCTGGTATATCGGCCTATACCTGCTCTGCCTAGTCCCCTGCCTCTACTCTCCTGGTATATCAGCCTATACCTGCTCTGCCACTTCCCCTGCCTCTACTCTCCTGGTATATCGGCCTATACCTGCTCTGCCTAGTCCCCTGCCTCTACTCTCCTGGTATATCGGTCTATACCTGCTCTGCCTAGTCCCCTGCCTCTACTCTCCTGGTATATCAGTCTATACCTGCTCTGCCTAGTCCCCTGCCTCTACTCTCCTGGTATATCGGCCTATACCTGCTCTGCCTAGTCCCCTGCCTCTACTCTCCTGGTATATCAGCCTATACCTGCTCTGGCACAAAGAGGTTCTGTCCTTCATGTCCCTGAGACACAGATTATTCTGGGCAGCGTGTTAGAACACCAATTACCCCGAGGAGCCTGTTCATGTTTACATGTTGAAGAACAACATCCCTGATGAACACTTCACACAGCATCACACAGCATCACACGACATCACACGACATCACACAGCACACAGCACACAGCACACAGCACACGACATCACACGACATCACACAGCATCACACGACATCACACGACATCACACAGCATCACGCAGCATCACACGACATCACACGACATCACACAGCATCACACGACATCACACAGCATCACGCAGCATCACACAGCATCACGCAGCATCACACGACATCACATGACATCACACAGCATCACACAGCATCATGCAGCATCACACAGCATCACGCAGCATCACACGACATCACACAGCATCACACAGCACACAGCACACGACATCACACAGCACACGACATCACACAGCACACGACATCACACGGCATCACGCAGCATCACACAGCATCACACGACATCACACAGCATCACGCAGCATCACACGACATCACACAGCATCACACGACATCACACAGCATCACACAGCATCACACGACATCACACAGCATCACACGACATCACACAGCATCACACGACATCACACAGCATCACACAACATCACACAGCATCACGCAGCATCACACGACATCACACAGCATCACACAGCATCACACGACATCACACAACATCACACAGCATCACACAGCATCACATGACATCAAACAGCATCACACAACATCAAACAGCATCACACGACATCACACAGCATCACGCAGCATCACACGACATCACACAGCATCACACAGCATCACACGACATCACACAGCATCACACAGCATCACATGACATCAAACAGCATCACACAACATCAAACAGCATCACACGACATCACGCAACATCACACAGCATCACACAGCATCACACGACATCACACAGCATCAAACAGCATCACATGACATCAAACAGCATCACACAGCATCACACAGCATCACACGACATCACACAGCATCAAACAGCATCACATGACATCAAACAGCATCACACAACATCAAACAGCATCACACGACATCACACGACATCACACAGCATCACACGACATCACACGACATCACACGACATCACACGACATCACACGACATCACACGACATCACACGACATCACACGACATCACACGACATCACACAGCATCACACGACATCACATGACATCACGCAGCATCACACAGCATCACACAGCATCACACGACATCACACAACATCACACAGCATCACACAACATCACACAGCATCACACGACATCACACAGCATCACACGGCATCACACGACATCACACAGCATCACACAGCATCACACGACATCACACGACATCACACAGCATCACACGACATCACACGACATCACACAGCATCACACGACATCACACAGCATCACACGACATCACACAGCATCACACGACATCACACAGCACACAGCATCACACGACATCACACAGCATCACACGACATCACAGTTGGACACAGGACACTATAATTACTGCCAAGCAGCACATTCCACAGCGTAATCTCTGTTTACCCCACATCACTGGGGTTAAATATATTAAGCAGCACATTCCACAGCCTAATCTCTGTTTCCCCCAAATATATTAAGCACCTATAACAGCAAAGTTATTTATATGTCTGACTCAAGGTTTCCTGTGTGTACGGCTGTATGGTGTAAATTAATGAATGCGTGATCCCTGGATGACCCCTGTGAACTCTGTAAATAGTGGTTTGACCCTTGACCTCTCTGCTGTGCAGTATCATCTCACTACAATGTCCAATTAAAAACCATCTGGGTGGCCTTGTGGTTCAGAGTGTCCGCTCTGAGATTGGGAAGGTTGGGAGTTCGATCCCTGGCTGAGTCATACCAAAGACTGTAAATATGGGACCTGATGCGTCTCTGCTTGGCACTCAGCATTAAGGCAATGGATTAGGGATATTTTATTTATTTTGTATTGTATTTACCTTGGCAAGTCAGTTAAGAACAAATTCTTATTTACAATGACGGCCTACCAAAAGGCAAAAGGCCTCCTGTGGGGACGGGGGCTGGGATTTAAAAATAAATATTAAATAAAAATATAGGACAAAATACAATCACAACAAGAGAGACAACACTACATAAAGAGAGACCTAAGACAACACTACATAAAGAGAGACCTAAGACAACACAACACTACATAAAGAGAGACACCACAACACTACATAAAGAGAGACCTAAGACAACACAACACTACATAAAGAGAGACCTAAGGCAACACAACACTACATAAAGAGAGACCTAAGACACCACAACACTACATAAAGAGAGACACCACAACACTACATAAAGAGAGACCTAAGGCAACACAACACTACATAAAGAGAGACCTAAGACAACACTACACTACATAAAGAGAGACAACACAACACTACATAAAGAGAGACCTAAGACAACACAACACTACATAAAGAGAGACAACACAACACTACATAAAGAGAGACAACACAACACTACATAAAGAGAGACACCACAACACTACATAAAGAGAGACAACACAACACTACATAAAGAGAGACAACACAACACTACATAAAGAGAGACAACACAACACTACATAAAGAGAGACAACACTACATAAAGAGAGACAACACTACATAAAGAGAGACACCACAACACTACATAAAGAGAGACAACACAACACAACACTACATAAAGAGAGACAACACAACACAACACTACATAAAGAGAGACCTAAGACAACACAACACTACATAAAGAGAGACCTAAGACAACACAACACTACATAAAGAGAGACAACACAACACTACATAAAGAGAGACAACACAACACTACATAAAGAGAGACAACACAACACAACACTACATAAAGAGAGACCTAAGACAACACAACACTACATAAAGAGAGACCTAAGACAACACTACATAAAGAGAGACACCACAACACTACATAAAGAGAGACAACACAACACTACATAAAGAGAGACCTAAGACAACACTACACTACATAAAGAGAGACAACACAACACTACATAAAGAGAGACCTAAGACACCACAACACTACATAAAGAGAGACCTAAGACAACACTACATAAAGAGAGACCTAATACAACACAACACTACATAAAGAGAGACAACACAACACTACATAAAGAGAGACAACACAACACTACATAAAGAGAGACAACACAACACTACATAAAGAGAGACACCACAACACTACATAAAGAGAGACCTAAGACAACACAACACTACATAAAGAGAGACCTAAGACAACACTACATAAAGAGAGACCTAAGACAACAACGTAGCATGGTAGCAACACACATGACAACAACATGGCAGCAGCTCAACATGGTAGCAGCTCAACATGGTAGCACCTCAACATGGTAGCAGCACAACATGGTAGAAGCTCAACATGGTAGCAACACAACATGGTAGCAACACAACATGGTAGCAACACTACATGGTAGCAGTTCAACATGGTAGCACCTCAACATGGTAGCAGCTCAACATGGTAGCAGCTCAACATGGTAGCACCTCAACATGGTAGCAGCACAACATGGTAGCAGCACAACATGGTAGCAGCACAACATGGTAGCAGCACAACATGGTAGCAACACAACATGGTAGAAGCTCAACATGGTAGCACCTCAACATGGTAGCAGCACAACATGGTAGCAGCTCAACATGGTAGCACCTCAACATGGTAGCACCTCAACATGGTAGCAGCACAACATGGTAGCAACACAACATGGTAGCAACACTACATGGTAGCAACACTACATGGTAGCACCTCAACATGGTAGCAGAACAGCATGGTAGCAACACAACATGGTAGCATCACAACATGGTAGCAGCACAACATGGTAGCAACACAACATGGTAGCACCTCAACATGGTAGCAGCACAACATGGTAGCAACACAACATGGTAGCACCTCAACATGGTAGCAGCACAGCATGGAAGCAACACAACATGGTAGCAGCACAACATTGTAGCAGCACAACATGGTAGCAGCACAGCATGGAAGCAACACAACATGGTAGCAACACAGCATGGAAGCAACACAACATGGTAGCAGCACAGCATGGAAGCAACACAACATGGTAGCAACACAACATGGTAGCAGCACAACATGGTAGCAGCACAACATGGTAGCACCTCAACATGGTAGCAGCACAGCATGGAAGCAACATAACATGGTAGCAGCACAACATGGTAGCAGCACAACATGGTAGCAGCACAAAACAACATAAAACATTATTGGGCACAGCCAGCAGCACAAAGGGCAAGAAGGTTGAGACAACAATACATCACGCAAAGCTGAGTATAAGACTGTCAGCGACTGTCAGCGAACTGAAAAGACGAGCGACCCAGGAATGTGTGTGCTTCGGGGACCTTTAACAGAATGTGACTGGCAGAACGGGTGTTGTGTGTGTGGAGGATGAGGGCTGTAGTAGAGACTGGCAGAACGGGTGTTGTGGAGGATGAGGGCTGTAGTAGAGACTGGCAGAACGGGTGTTGTGTGTGGAGGATGAGGGCTGTAGTAGAGACTGGCAGAACGGGTGTTATGGAGGATGAGGGCTGCAGTAAAGACTGGCAGAACGGGTGTTGTGTGTGTGGAGGATGAGGGCTGCAGTAGAGACTGGCAGAACGGGTGTTATGGAGGATGAGGGCTGCAGTAAAGACTGGCAGAACGGGTGTTATGGAGGATGAGGGCTGCAGTAAAGACTGGCAGAACGGGTGTTATGGAGGATGAGGGCTGCAGTAAAGACTGGCAGAACGGGTGTTATGGAGGATGAGGGCTGTAGTAGAGACTGGCAGAACGGGTGTTGTGGAGGATGAGGGCTGTAGTAGAGACTGGCAGAACGGGTGTTGTGTGTGTGGAGGATGAGGGCTGCAGTAAAGACTGGCAGAACGGGTGTTGTATGTGGAGGATGAGGGCTGTAGTAGAGACTGGCAGAACGGGTGTTGTGTGTGGAGGATGAGGGCTGCAGTAGAGACTGGCAGAACGGGTGTTGTATGTGGAGGATGAGGGCTGCAGTAGATATCTCAGATAGGGGGGCGTGAGGCCTATGAGGGCTGCAGTAGATATCTCAGATAGGGGGGCGTGAGGCCTAAGAGGGTTTTATAAATAAGCATCAACCAGTGGGTCTTGCGACGGGTATACAGAGATGACCAGTTTACAGAGGAGTATAGAGTGCAGTGATGTGTCCTATAAGGAGCATGGGTGGCAAATCTGATGGCCGAATGGGAAAGAACATCTAGCCGCTCGAGAGCACCCTTACCTGCCGATCTATAAATTATGTCTCCGTAATCTAGCCTGGGTAGGATGGTCATCTGAATAAGGGTTAGTTTGGCAGCTGGGGTGAAAGATGAGTGATTTACATTGAGGAAACCAAGTCTAGATTTAACTTTAGCCTGCAGCTTTGATATGTGCTGAGAGAAGGACAGTGTACCGTCTAGCCATACTCCCAAGTACTTGTGTGAGGTGACTACCTCAAGCTCTAAACCCTCAGAGGTAGTAATCACACCGGTGGGGAGAGGGGCATTCTTCTTACCAAACCACATGACCTTTGTTTTGGATGTGTTCAGAACAAGGTTAAGGGCAGAGAAAGCTTGTTTGGACACGAAGAAACATTTGTTGTAGAGCGATTAACACAAAATCCGGTGAGGGGCCGGCTGAGTATAAGACATCTGCATATAAATGGATGAGAGAGCTTCCTCCTGCCTGAGCTATGTTGTTGATGTAAATTGAGAAGAGCGTGGGGCCTAGGAATGGAATGTTCTACCGCATCAAAGGCTTTGGACAAGTCATTAAAAAGAGCAGCTTAGAATCAAGGGCGATTGTGACATCACTGAGGACCTTTAAGGTTGCAGTGACACGTCCATAACCTGAATAATAATAAATATATAATATAATAATAATATATAATTATATTATTATTATTATTATTATTATTATATTATCATATATTATTATTATTATTATTATTTATTATTATTATTATTATTTATTATATTATATTATTATATTATATTATCCATAACCTGAGCGGGAAACCAGATTGCAAACCAGAGAGAATACTAAAGACATCAAGAGAGCTAGTCAGTTGATTATTGACAAGTTTTTCCAACACGTTTGATAAACAGGTCAACATAGAAGTAGGCCTTTAACAGTTAGGATCAGCTTGATCTCCCATTTAAATACAGGATGCACTGTGGCTGCCTTCCAAGCAATGGGAACCTCCCCAGAGAGGAGAGACAGGTTAAAAAGGTCAGAGATAGGGCTTGGTGATGATAGGGGCAATGGGAACCTACCCAGAGAGGAGAGACAGGTTAAAAGGTCAGAGATAGGGCTTGGTGATGATAGGGGCAATGGGAACCTACCCAGAGAGGAGAGACAGGTTAAAAGGTCAGAGATAGGGCTTGGTGATGATAGGGGCAATGGGAACCTACCCAGAGAGGAGAGACAGGTTAAAAGGTCAGAGATAGGGCTTGGTGATGATAGGGGGCAGCAACCTCAAAGAAGAAAGGAGAGAGGTTAAAAAGGTCAGAGATAGGGCTTGGTGATGATAGGGGCAATGGGAACCTACCCAGAGAGGAGAGACAGGTTAAAAGGTCAGAGATAGGGCTTGGTGATGATAGGGGGCAGCAACCTCAAAGAAGAAAGGAGAGAGGTTAAAAAGGTCAGAGATAGGGCTTGGTGATGATAGGGGCAATGGGAACCTACCCAGAGAGGAGAGACAGGTTAAAAGGTCAGAGATAGGGCTTGGTGATGATAGGGGGCAGCAACCTCAAAGAAGAAAGGAGAGAGGTTAAAAAGGTCAGAGATAGGGCTTGGTGATGATAGGGGCAGCAACCTTAAAGAAGAAAGGGTCTAAACCATCTGACCCAGATGTTTTTTTGGGGGTCAAGTTTAAGGAGCTCCTTTAGCCCCTCGGACTCAGTGACCGCTTGCAGGGAGCGTCGGGGCCTAGTCGCGTTAGAATCGGTGGAAGATGAAGAAAAGGTTGGACGGGCGAGGAGGCATGTCTGAGTCAAATAGGAATCCTGACTTAATGAGGTGGTGATTAAAGAGCTCAGCCATGTGCTTCTTGTCAGTAACAACCACATCATCAACATTAAGGGACATGGGCAGCTGTGAGGAGGAGGGTTTATTCTCCAGGTCTTTAACCGTTTTCCAGAACTTCTTGGGGTTAGACCCACAGAGAGAAACCTGCTCCTTAAAGTAACTAACTTTGGCATTCCAGATAGCCTGAGTGCACTCATTTCTCATTTGCCTGAATGAGAGCCAGTCGGCCTGAGTGTGCGTGTGCCGAGCCTTTCGCCAAATGAAATTCTTGAGGTGGAGTAACTCTGCAAGATCACGGTCGAACCAGGGGCTGAACCTGTTTTTAATTCTCATTTTCTTTATGGTGACGTGTTTGTTAACAATACCACTGACAAGATGTTTAACAATTCCTGAAAAGATTTCGAAAGAGAAGGTCCATGTGTCTTCGACAGAGGGAGAAGGTCCATGTGTCTTCGACAGAGGGAGAAGGTCCATGTGGAGAAGGTCCATGTGTCTTCGACAGAGGGAGAAGGTCCATGTGGAGAAGGTCCATGTGTCTTCGACAGAGGGAGAAGGTCCATGTGTCTTCGACAGAGGGAGAAGGTCCATGTGGAGAAGGTCCATGTGTCTTCGACAGAGGGAGAAGGTCCATGTGTCTTCGACAGAGGGAGAAGGTCCATATGTCTTCGACAGAGGGAGAAGGTCCATGTGTCTTCGACAGAGGGGGAAGGTCCATGTGTCTTCGACAGAGGGTCCATGTGTCTTCGACAGAGGGAGAAGGTCCATGTGTCTTCGACAGAGGGGGAAGGTCCATGTGTCTTCGACAGAGGGAGAAGGTCCATGTGTCTTCGGCAGAGGGGGAAGGTCCGTGTGTCTTCGACAGAGGGAGAAGGTCCATGTGTCTTCGGCAGAGGGGGAAGGTCCATGTGTCTTCGACAGAGGGAGAAGATCCATGTGTCTTCGACAGAGGGGGATCAAGCTGATTCTATACCATTTTACAGAGGCCAGGTCATGAAGGAAGGCTTGCTCATTAAACATTTTTAAACCAAGCGTCTGTGACAAATTAGGACAGGTCGTTTCACTGAGTAGCCATTACGAACACAGACTGTAAAACAATGATCACTAAGGTCGTTGCAGAAAACACCAGACTGATACCAGTCAGGATTACTGTGAGGATGACACTGAGGAGAGTAGCCTTTTCTGAGTGGTTGGAGTCAGACCTTGTAGGATAATCTGAGAACGATTTAGGGAGTCCCAGTGCTTTAGGACTTGGTCAGGTGGTTTAAGCATGTCCCAGTTTAGGTCACCCAGATGTTCCCTGCCCCCTAGCAGGACAGATTCAGACTTAGTGTAAGGGGCTTAGGGCAGGTAGGGTACAGGCCGGTGCTGATGGAGGACGATAACACCCAGAAACAGTCAACAAAGAGCTATTTGAAAGTGTAATGCTTTTAAAACCAGCAAATCAAATTGTTTGGGGACAGACTTGGTGGAGACAACTGAGAACTGAAGGTGATCTTTGGTAACGATTGCCACTCCACCACCTTTGGAAGATCTGTCTTGCCGAAAAAGGTTATAACCAGAAAGGTTAACAGTCTCAGTAATGACCAACACATCTGGATGATGCCGCGATAGACGTCCTGTCCAGGGATGAACATCTAGCTGCCTCACACTACCTAATCCGGAGATAGGCTCCTACCCTGTGGGCTGTTCTGGCTCCTGCCCTATGGACCATTCTGGCTCCTGCCCTATGGACCGTTCTGGCTCCTGTCCTACGGGCTGTTCAGGCTCCTGCCCTGTGGGCCATTCTGGCTCCTGTCCTATGGGCCGTTCTGGCTCCTGTCCTATGGGCCATTCTGGCTCCTGTCCTATGGGCCATTCTGGCTCCTGTCCTATGGACCGTTCAGTCTCCTGTCCTATGGGCCGTCCTGACTCCTGTCCTACGGGCCGTTCTGGCTCCTGTCCTATGGGCCGTTCTGGATCCTACCCTATGGACCGTTCTGGCTCCTGTCCTACGACAGACTAACTCCTTCAGCTCAGACTACAGACTAACTCCTTCAGACTACAGATGAACTCCTTCAGCTCAGACTACAGACTAACTCCTTCAGACTACAGACGAACTCCTTCAACTCATACTACAGACTAACTCCTTCAGCTCATACTACAGACTAACTCCTTCAGCTCATACTACAGACTAACTCCTTCAGCTCAGACTACAGACTAACCCCTTCAGCTCAGACTACAGACTAACCCCTTCAGCTCAGACTACAGACTAACCCCTTCAGCTCAGACTACAGACTAACTCCTTCAGCTCAGACTACAGACGA